>NC_088213.1:30925997-31225997 GCF_036934945.1 Oncorhynchus masou masou
AGGAGAGGCCTGGAGAGATGGCTGGGGAGAGGACTGAGGAGATGGCTGGGGAGATGGCTGGGGAGAGGACTGAGGAGAGGCCTGAGGAGATGGCTGGGGAGAGGACTGAGGAGAGGCCTGGGGAGATGGCTGGGGAGAGGACTGAGGAGAGGCCTGGGGAGATGGCTGGGGAGAGGACTGAGGAGATGGCTGGGGAGAGAACTGAGGAGAGGCCTGAGGAGATGGCTGGGGAGAGGACTGAGGAGAGGCCTGAGGAGATGGCTGGGGAGAGGACTGAGGAGAGGCCTGGGGAGATGGCTGGGGAGAGGACTGAGGAGAGGCCTGGGGAGATGGCTGGGGAGAGGACTGAGGAGAGGCCTGAGGAGATGGCTGGGGAGAGGACTGAGGAGAGGCCTGGGGAGATGGCTGGGGAGAGGACTGAGGAGAGGCCTGGGGAGATGGCTGGGGAGAGTGTAGGGAGAGGACTGAGGAGATGGCTGGGGAGATGGCTGGGGAGAGTGTAGGGAGAGGACTGAGGAGAGGCCTGGGGAGATGGCTGGGGAGAGTGTAGGGAGAGGACTGAGGAGAGGCCTGAGGAGATGGCTGGGGAGAGGACTGAGGAGAGGCCTGGGGAGATGGCTGGGGAGAGGACTGAGGAGAGGCCTGAGGAGATGGCTGGGGAGAGGACTGAGGAGAGGCCTGGGGAGATGGCTGGGGAGAGGACTGAGGAGAGGCCTGAGGAGATGGCTGGGGAGAGGACTGAGGAGAGGCCTGAGGAGATGGCTGGGGAGAGGACTGAGGAGAGGCCTGGGGAGATGACTGGGGAGAGGACTGAGGAGAGGCCTGAGGAGATGGCTGGGGAGAGGACTGAGGAGAGGCCTGGGGAGATGGCTGGGGAGAGTGTAGGGAGAGGACTGAGGAGATGGCTGGGGAGAGTGTAGGGAGAGGCCTGGGGAGATGGCTGGGGAGAGTGTAGGGAGAGGACTGAGGAGAGGCCTGAGGAGATGGCTGGGGAGAGGACTGAGGAGAGGCCTGAGGAGATGGCTGGGGAGAGGACTGAGGAGAGGCCTGGGGAGATGGCTGGGGAGAGGACTGAGGAGAGGCCTGAGGAGATGGCTGGGGAGAGGACTGAGGAGAGGCCTGGGGAGATGGCTGGGGAGAGGACTGAGGAGAGGCCTGAGGAGATGGCTGGGGAGAGGCCTGAGGAGAGGCCTGGGGAGATGGCTGGGGAGAGGACTGAGGAGAGGCCTGAGGAGATGGCTGGGGAGAGGCCTGAGGAGAGGCCTGGGGAGATGGCTGGGGAGAGTGTAGGGAGAGGACTGGGAAGGGGGCTGGGGAGAGGATTGCTGCTGAACACTAGCGACCTCCCTCTCTCTCTCTCTCTCTCTCTCTGTGTGTGTGTGTGTGTGTGTGTGTGTGTGTGTGTGTGTGTGTGTGTGTGTGTGTGTGTGTGTGTGTGTGTGTGTGTGTGTGTGTGTGTGTGTGTGTGTGTGTGTGTGTGTGTGTGTCAGCCTAAGCTGACAGAGGGCAGAGAATGACCCCTCCTCACCTCCCCTCAGGCACTGAGGACATGGTCATTGCCCTGCCAACGACCCCAGAGCGGACACATGGACACACACACCGCGCCAGTGCCAGATAAGATAACCAGGCCAATGTCTGAGGTTTTTTCTGTGTCCTGGGAATGGTACATTATCCAATCAGCGCTAAATGGAAATATATAAATAAGGACTGTCACACACCTGATGACACTGCTAACAACCATATCAGAAACTGATGACAGCCCAAAATAAGTGGTTACACATCCCCACACACACCACTTCTGGTCAATAGCACACAAACATCCAAAAAAACATTCACTTCACGTGATCAGCTGTTTGTCAGCTCTCTATTTACACTATGGATGTCACATGGAACAATTTACAGCTCTTTAATGTAAATCCGTGACATTACTGTAATTTCAGTCATTAATTAATGTGATAAACATAAATGTTATAGCAAAAATCTCTGACAACAAAAACCTTCAACAATTCACCACCAAGGGTGGATAGAGAGAATCTAAAACAACCAAAGAAAATGGACAGAAACGGAGAATGAAAGTACAGATGGAGGATCTTAATTTGATCACTCTTTTGTTGCTGAGAATCTCCCTGCACGGCAGGAAATGTAAACTTGTTTTGTATTCAAGGTTTAAAAAGGCTTCTAAAGCTTGTCATTTCCACTTTGAAATGTCAGACTTGATTTTAATGAAAAATGTATCAACCCCTACAAAAATATCCATTCATGAAATAATCAACATAGTAATTCACATTTCTTGTTGCTGCAGGATTTTTTTCCTGATGTTGCAAACATGTTCAAATTAAGATCCTACATCTATAAGAATCATAAGATTATAGGTCTCCCACACAAAAGAGGCTTTAATGTTGCAACATGGAGGCCTGAACCACACTGGAGTAAACCGAGGCATTCTTCAGAGCTGAGACGATTGGAAACTAAAATGCTCCTGGGTTAGCCATGTGTGTCCACAGCCGTCACAAATGTATCATTGTGAAACATCAGCAAGCAAAGTTTTAGGAGATTAGATCAAAGATGTGGATATATATTGAGAAGGGATGGAAAACTGTATCTCACCGTGGCTATGCTGTGGCTCTCTCAAAACCCGAACATCTCAAATGAGTCCAATTATGCCACAAGAGCTTTGTGGAGTTAGTGCTAAATGCCCAGTGGGTTTGTGTTCCGTCTGACTCGGGTGCAGAAGGTCATTCTCATCTCACTGATCACTGCTAATGAGAGGTTTCATCAAACAATAAGGAAAATACAGGGATACAAGCAAACGACTCCAGATGCTCATACCTATTAGTCAGCATGCTTTGTGTACAGTGTCTACCTTTCAACAAAACTACATTTCTACACATTGTTTCACACTGTGAAGTTTCATTGCATACAATACAGCGCAGTGTTGTAGCCATAAATGAATTGGAAGGTGGGCTTGCAGCTAACAATTTTACACATCTTGATTTGCTGTTTTGAAGGTCATTTCCTGCAATTCTACACATTTTGCCATGGGGCAGAGAGGAAAATGCGCAGTTTCATAGCTCATCTCATGCTATTCTACACAAACATATAGGTGTTGACTGTGATAAAGACATTGGATTATGAGCTGTCTTGTTCTCTAAATGAACAGATTAAATAGGCAGTGGCATGGTGCATATAGCCATAGAAACATAGTGACACATGCCTGAATACAGTCATATCCGTGGCTTATTCGGGGGTGTGGCTTTCAGTTAGTTGTTTTTGGCAACCCATGCCGTGAAATTGAATGTCATTCCAGTTCATCAGTTCTGTTATATTTCATCTAACCCTGTGCACTGCTTGCTATGGATTCTATCTGAGGGTGTTTGCATGTTTAGGTAAAAAGACTAATCATGTCCAGGATTTTTTGGGGTTGTTGCTCAGTCTGATTGGGTGGGCCCAGCTTCCCAGTGCCTATACCCCTTGTACACATGTGGATGCCAATCATTTGGCACGGTGTTTGTAAAGTGTTAAACATGTCCATTCTTCTGTTGGGGAATTAGAGAGCTCTTAAAACTGATCCCTATGGATCCCCTGAGAGGTCTGAAGTGTTAGGAATAGGCACAGTAAAGCCTGTCTGAAGTTCACTAAACAGTGTGTGTGTGTGTGTGTGTGTGTGTGTGTGTGTGTGTGTGTGTGTGTGTGTGTGTGTGTGTGTGTGTGTGTGTGTGTGTGTGTGTGTGTGTGTGTGTGTGTGTGTGAGAGAGAGAGAGAGAGAGAGAGAGAGAGAGAGAGCTGTGCACACACCAAGGCGCCAAAATCATAATTCCAGGCCTATCATGGTAATCACAGCTCCATCAGAAAATGGATTTTGTCAGAGCACGTCAAGTCCATTAAGAACTGGCGCAGCAAGATGCTGAGCAGCTGTGTGCACTCTCTCTCTCTCTATCTTTGACTCTCTCTCTCTTTCTCACTCCCTCATTCTCCCAGGGCTTAGGATACAGCCAGGTCACTGTGAAAGAAGTCGATATTCAACGTCCATGCATGTCTGAGGACATCAGCAGATGATGTGGAAATCGGACACAGTGAGAGCTGTTACCTTCAAGTAGGTTTTGGTTTTGCTAGGGCATTGTGGTCTAGGATAGCGGATGGGCGTAAGAATCTGCTTCTGATTCCAAAGGTTGCATGTTCGAATCCAGCGATAGAAAGTTGTTATTTAGATTTTTGTTTTAAGCCTATCCCAAACCTTAACCCTTACCTTAACCATTCAGAGTTAACTCCTAACCTTATGACTTTGGAAGTACAGTAGTGCCTAAACTTAACCCTAACCTTTGAAATGTAACATTTGCAACAACTTAAAAATGTGACATTTGAGAAACATGGATGAACGTCTAATTCTGACATGAGACTGTGAGAGCTAGTTGCAGGATGAGGGGGCTTGTTAACTTCTATGTAATTGTTGTCTGTTGGATTGTATTTATGTGTATTTTGTGTGTCTGTGTGTGTGTACGTGCATGTGTAGCAAGAGAGAGGGAGAGTAAGAGAGTGAGTGAGAGAGGGAGCGAAGGAGAGAGAGGGAGCTTGAGAGAGGGAGAGGGGGGAGAGTGGTGCAGGCTGGGGCTGGTTTAGATTAGCTGTCTGTCCTGTTGAATCTGACAGTGGTGACATGTGCCCTGCCCCGGTGGCCTTAGCCAGTAACAGCCGTTTGTGTATGTATGTGTGTACGTCAGGCAGATCACTCAAGAGTGAAATTGGATGTCTATCCTTGTCCTGGGGTCGTCAGGAAATGCCTTCAATACCGGACACTAGGAACAACAGTGAGTGCTATAACTGTTAAGGTGTTATGAATGGGGATGGTGGCTGGGGGTAAACCCATGACTCCGGATCACACATGGATCAGTCCTGTGTTCAATCCCAGTGATGGACACTCATTTGTATTATATTTTGAACACTATTACTTTACCTTAACCATTCGGAATTCATGCCTAAGCAAAATAGTTTTGAACCCTATCCCAGACCTTAACCCTTAACTTCGAAATGTGATGTTTGGAGAAACAGAACAATGCTGAGCAGGAGGAGTCAACCCAGGGTGTCCAAAATAGAAATGTGAAGTTTGAAGCAACTTAAAAATGTTATGTTTGGAGAAACGTGGATATAATTATGCAATAAGACTGTGAGAGCTTGTTGGTGTGTGTGGTGTGTGGTTTGTGTGTGTACCTCCCGCTTTACTGCCGGCCATACGGAATGCAGGGAATGGTTCTGGCTCTGACCCCACCCCTGTCTTGTTGGCCCGGCCCATTCCAGAGGGACAAGGGGGAGGGGCTGTTGGGAGAAGCAGTGACAGCTCAGTAACACTCACCAGAGCCTGCCGTCCCCCGTCGCAGAGTGGCATCGCCTACCCTTTTCCAGAAGAGAGAGTTTATTTTTGCTCCTGCTCTCCCCAGTGCCGGCTATAGAGGACCACCGAGCACGGGGCCCCTCTCCCTCTGCCCTGCCCCTCCACTCTCCTCCACTCCCCTGACCCGGAAAGAGATTTATTAGGGGAAAACGAAAGAAAAAATATCTGTGACCTCCACTTAACCAGGAGTAAACACATGACTGGTGTGGTTTAATCAGAAGAGCACAGTCTTCCCTCAGCGCCAGAGCACCAGGTTTATGGGACAGTTGTAAACAGGTTGTAATATGTGTTTCTCTGGCACAGACTGGGGAACGTGAAGATGTTGTGGCTGTAATGACTACGCTGCCATGTAGTAGGCGTTTATATCATATTCCTGGTAGGTGATGGTTTTCTGGTTTTCTCTAAGTAAAGTGTGTGTAGGTATACTCAGTCATCTCACACGAGTCCTTACATCTGGAATTAAAGTGATGGTTTTGTATAATTTCAGCCAGTAGTTTTCAAGGTAGTGTTCACTAGCCAAAACGGGTCCCCAAAAATGTAGCACAATTGTGTACCACGTTTGTTTGTATTTATGTTTTTTTATACAAATTCCAATTTGCATTTGTCAGTGCTTAAGATCCCGGGCCACATCTTTAAATAAGGCTAAAATAATTCTAACTATACAATAATCATAGGTTGAAGGAGATATGTTACGGTTATGGATTTCAGTCACGTCAGTTTGTTACGATAACTAGGAGTGGTGGGTGGAATCAGGCGCAGAGAGCAGGGTTCAGTCGTTTTGTCAAATTTGTTCCCCAGCGCAACAAAAACGGTTACGCCAACACACAGGGCGTATATAAGTTGCCAGTCCAAACAATAGGACAGAAATAGTCCGGCGAATAAGGATATGAACAAAATAACACCATCCAACACAGAGTAACAAAAAACAAGCCCGCACAAATACCCAGCGGGCCTAGTGCCCTTAAATAACCTACAAACAAACCCTAATACAAACAGGTGTTACCCAATAACCAAAACAAACGGAAAGGAAATTGATGGCAGCTAATAGGCCGGCGACGACGACCGCCGAGCCCCGCCCGAACAGGAAGAGGCACCATCCTCGGCGAGGTTCGTGACACAGTTCAAGCTCATGCTTGCTTATAGTTATAGCTTTGTAAAATAGGACAACCTATCATTCAGAGTAACTCTCTCGGAAATCAAATCCAATCTTCCTGTCTGACAATTAAAACAGACACGGCTGATTATCTGTTTGACATTGTATTTATTTGACATGGGGGGAGGCCCGACCACTTGTTTGGCTTGTAAAATGCAGTTCTCAAAGAGTAGGCTTGGAGTGTGTTTTCTCTGGACCTGTGGTTCCTCCAGCATCCAAGAAGCATTTGCAGCAGGGATAGGACTGTGATAGGACTGGGATAGGACTGGGATAGGACTGGGATAGGACTGGGATAGGACTGGGATAGGACTGGGATAGGACTGGGATAGGACTGGGATAGGACTGGGATAGGACTGGGATAGGACTGGGATAGGACTGGGATAGGACTGGTACTCTATAGGCCGTAGATCAAAGGGTCTTTCCCTTCTGTCTTACAGAAAAAATGTTAAGGTCTGATGTCAATATTCTACTGTACCCTGAAATTACAAACACATCAGTTAACTTACAGTAAATTAACTAAAAATGCTAATGTGTTTAGCTTCATATCATATCATTCTATTATATACTATACTTCAATAACCTATGAATAGTACCTAAACTGAGTTTTGTCAAAACACATATGGTGATGAAATGATTTGGTGTCACAGAAATGTACAATGTTAAACACAAACCGATGGCAAATAGTGAGTTATTCCATCAGGACGTCAAGAAAACAGGTGTGGATACATACTGATACACTGAGTGGGAGTGAGATGAGATATTGTGTTAGACGACTGTTATTACACAACTACTCATACCAATGCCAGTGATTACACAATTAGGAACACTTATCACTGAGTCAGACAGTTCAGTGGAAGAATGCAGATTCTCTGGACTATTGATTCAGCTCCCCACTCTGCTCTCCTTCCTTCCCTTTCTCCTCCTATCCATCTTTCTTCCCCTCTTCTACTCCTCTCTTCTCTTCTCTTCTCTTCTCTTCTCTTCTCTTCTCTTCTCTTCTCTTCTCTTCTCTCCTCTCCTCTCCTCTCCTCTCCTCTCCTCTCCTCTCCTCTCCTCTCCTCTCCTCTCCTCTCCTCTCCTCTTCTCTTCTCTTCTCTTCTCTTCTCTTCTCTTCTCCTCTCCTCTCCTCTCCTCTCCTTTCTCCTCTTGTCCTCTTCTCTCCTCACTCTGACCTCAGTCTCTGACAGCTTCTCGGCTCTGGGACCAATCAGCAAACATGAGGACAGACATCTCTTCTGAGAAAGCTCAGTGTGAGAATCCTGTGAATAGAGCTGAAGCATGAATAAGCCATTTTGAACAAACAGACGGTGGGTACATGCAGTACACAACTAGGGCAAAACAAACAGCATGCTGCCTCCCAGGGGCTCGGCAAGCGCTGACCCAGCCCCAAGATCAGCTCCCTCAACAGGGCCATGGTTGTGTGGGGCCAGGCCTGGTCCTTCCTGTCTAGACCAGGGGAGATAGGGTTAATGAAATGCTCAACGCCGTCTGAGCGCTGTCTGTGGCATCCATCCTCAGCTCGTTCCCCCTGAAGCAGACCGTCACAGCTAGGGAGCCCGACACACACACCTCCGTCTCTTTCTCCCTTGGTCTCTTTCCCTCATTCTCTATTTCACCCCCCATCTCCTCTTCATCTCCTCCACCCTCCTTACTTACACTCTGTTTCATTGCGGAATTCTAACTCCCCCCCCAGCTGCCTACACCTCTCTTGCCTCTCTGGCCTCTCTTCTCCACTCTTCCCCCTCTCCATCTCTCTTTCAGTGAAGAAGCATCGTTTATGAGACAGTCTGAGAGTAAGAATAAATGGTGGTCAATAGTTCAGAGTGTTGGCTCATCCAGCTTTGTAAATATGGATGACTGGGCCCAGCCACGATGGGGAAATGTGTGTGTCTCAAGCAGCAGCAACAGTGGGCGGTGGGTGGCCAGGCCTGCCAACAGAGCACCTGGACGGTGTTAATCATAGCATAGCATAAACACTGCCCCGGACCGGCCCGCCTCGGCCCCAGACACCCAACACACGGCCCAGTGAGCTGTTCCTCCTTTACCGCATACACACGCATCCAAGCAAGCATGTAGCGTTGCACGTACAATAACATGCATCTACACACACACGTACAAGTACGCATGCATATAAATACACACACACACGGACACATGTTCAGATGCCGACATACTGCACGCATACAGATACATATTTAACATCAAGCTTATAATCTCATCAGGTTTATTTATAGATCACCCTGTTGCAGGAGAACTTTCCTGTAATGTAGTGTATTTGAGTTTTAAAGAGGCTTCTGAAGTTTGTAATTTCCACTTTTACATTTCAGACTTGATTTTCTGTTACAAAAATGCATTAACCACTACAAAAATGTCAATTTATTATAATCCATGTAATAATGCACGTTTCTTGTTGCTGCAGTGTTGCTGCAGGATTATTTTCCTGCTGTAGCAAAACGACAAAAAAAATATAAAGATCCTGTACCCGTAGTACAAGTCATGTTAATTTCACATTTTACATACCAAATACACAACATACCAAATACACAACATGCCAAATACACAACATGCCAAATACACAACATGCCAAATACACAACATGCCAAATACACACACAACATGCCAAATACACAACATGCCAAATACACAACATGCCAAATACACAACATGCCAAATACACAACATGCCAAATACACAACATGCCAAATACACAACATGCCGAATACACAACATACCAAATACACAACATACCAAATACACAACATACCAAATACACAACATACCAAATACACAACATACCAAATACACAACATATCAAATATACAACATACCAAATACACAACATACCAAATACATAACATACCAAATATACAATATACCAAATACACAACATACCAAATATATAACATGCCAAATACACAACATACCAAATATACAACATACCAAATACACAACATACCAAATATACAACATGCCAAATACACAACATACGAAATACACAACATACCAAATACACAACAAACCAAATATACAACATGCCAAATACACAACATACAAAATACACAACATACCAAATACACAACATACCAAATACACAACATGTCAAATACATAACATACCAAATATACAACATGCAAAATACACAACATACCAAATACACACCATATCAGATACACAACATATGAAATACACAACATATCAAATACACAACATATCAAATACACAACATACCAAATACACAATATACCAAATATACAACATGCCAAATACACAACATATCAAATACACAACATATCAAATACACAACATATCAAATACACAACATATCAAATACACAACATACCAAATACACAATATACCAAATATACAACATGCCAAATACACAACATACCAAATACACAATATACCAAATACACAACTTACCAAATATACAACATACAAAATACTCAACATACCAAATTTACAACATACCAAATACACAACATGCCAAATATACAACATACCAAATACTCAACATACCAAATATACAACATACAAAATACTCAACATACCAAATATACAACATACCAAATACTCAACATACCAAATACACAACATCCCAAATACACAACATACCAAATACACAACATACCAAATATACAACATGCCAAATACACAACATACCAAATACACAATATACCAAATACACAACATACCAAATATACAACATACAAAATACTCAACATACCAAATATACAACATACCAAATACAGGACAGATATCAGAAAGCAGCTGAAGGTTAATGTCTTACAGTACCTCCACTTCAAGTGCATCAGTCTGAGCAAAGCAGACAGTCTGTCCACCATTTGGATCCCAGAGGGCAGACATCAGGAGGAAACAAGGCTTCATTTCAGAGAGGATCCATTTTGTGCTCCAACGCCCAGCAGTAGAGACATCCTCCATTAACTAAGAATGCCATTACAGTCCCACTACCCAAGTACCCACTGCTAAGCACTTCTGGGCAGTGGAAGGCAGTGTGTACAGCACTATATGTGGCTCAATGGAATAGAGTACCATTTAGTATGAAGGTATATTAAAACTTCAAATGGGATTCAGATGGAGTAGATTAATTAGTGGATTTGTAGAGGAAGCGCTGTGCTCTGTTTGGCTGTTTTGATGAGTCCCATGAAATTGTAATAGTTTATTTTTATACAACTTTTTATGTATGATTTGTTGTGGAAAAGATACCAAACTTACTTAGAAAAATGTACATTTAATTAAGATAATAAGAGAGAATGGTTGATGATATTTCAACCAATGTCTGAGGGGTATTCCACGAAGCAAGCTAGATCTATTCAGGGCTTTCTAAAGCTAACCAGCTTCAGTTAACTTCACATTCCAGCTCAGTCTTCATCCGTACTATGACGGTGGATATTGCTCGTCCGCCTGCCGCTAACTTGTGTGCATGCTGGTCGAACGCCCAACTCTTCATTGTGATAACATTGAAACATAAATTATTGGGCGAGTCAGTGCCACATTTTAATTTGTGCCAAAATCAAAATGAAACAAAAGTTATCTTGAAAATTCAGCAGGCTATGGTGTGAAATAGCCTTTTAGAGGTGGCATCTTTATTGTATTACATATTGTTAATAACTCCTTTGGTGTGTTTTGGTGTGCTTTGTGTGCTTTGGGGTGCTTTGGGGTGCTTTGTGTGCTTTTGGGGTGCTTTGTGTGCTTTGGTGTGCTTTGGTGTGCTTTGTGTGCTTTGGGGTGCTTTGGGGTTCTCATCAATGGCACAAGCACCTTTTCCCCACTGCTTTCAATAGTTGTATTATTAAGTCATACACAATAATTGCATTGCGTGAAGTTTACAATGCATTCTGTCATTACTACATGTGATATATTTAAAAATTACTATTTTAAAACACACAATTTTGGGGGGGATTAATGACATATTTATTCTGTCCTTTTCCTCAAATGAAGGGGATGATGACGCAATCTTTGCAAGCGGGAGGGAATCTGATTTAATTGGTTCTCGACTAGTGACTCATTTATTTCATTCAGCTTCAGTGGAGTTAGTGCTGAAGGATTTGTTGCCATAGAAATGTACCTGTCTAAAATGTGAAACACTTTCGTATGACCAGTTATTCCGAGTATAACTCAGAGTTGACCAAAGTTACCTCACTAACTCCTCAAACCTGCTTCGTAGGATACCCCTCTAGTCTTCTTCAAGTCCCCATGTTTTGGTTCCAGTTTCAGAGCTGAATGTTAGTATTTTAAGTAGCTCTCTCACACACTAGCTAACCTCACCAACACTATTGTTTCACTATCAGAGACATTTCCTTCCCTGTCACATAATGAAATACAACCGTTTTCAGTATCATATTTCACACACACACACACACACACACACACACACACGCACACGCACACGCACGCACACGCACGCATGAATACACACACACAGGCACACATGAACAAACACACATACACACACATACACAGACACGCATGAATACACGCACAAAAGCGAGTGCAGACACACACATAGACACACATTCACACAGAGGAAAAATACCTTTTCACTGAGATCCTCACTTTAACCTCAACTGACCAAAACAGTGTAAATCATCACGGTGGCTCACAGCCACAACAGTGTTTATCTCTGTGAGTCCTGGAGAAGGATAATGTATCATCATCACTGTCACTTTGCATAAAGTCAACCTTTTAATAACTAAACACACAGCCACATTCACAGAGGAATACACCAGGACTCTCCACGCTCTCCAGAGGAGGGGGCCCTTGGTCAAGTGCAGCTCCCCAGGATAGGGGAGGGTTTCTGGGGTAGAGGAGTGTCCATGCCTGGCCTGGACACTGGATAACGTGGATGCTTTATCGCAGTGTGTCTGGGATGGGGTAAACACAGTCAACCTGCCATGCGAGGGAGGAGATGGAGTGTGTGTGTTCGTGTTAGTGTGCAGATTGGGTGCAATGTGTTCTGGCGTGTATGTGTGTGTGTGCTGGCGTGTATGTGTGTGTACCATGTGGGGGAGAGGTATTATCTGTTTAAAAACTACCTCAGCACTGCTAGGCCACACAGCAGGCCAGCAGACTATTAGAATCTTACACAACCTGCACCCCTCTCATATCTTCCATAGTTAACATTTTTGGAGGAGCAAAACTGTTGGATTACATTCCCTATGAGTCAATGATCCAACCTGTCAGTGTGTGACAGAGTGGCCCATGCAGCCAAACCTACTCTCAGTCTAGCTGCTGTGAAGAGAGACCAAGGCCCTGTTAAACAAGGCCCTGTATTCACAACTACCATCCCCCATAATCCTGAGCTCATCCATCTTTCCAGCCTGACCTGACTAAAGGGACAAGATGCTGTATATTTATCCTTCGGAGTCTCAAGGTACATTCTGAGAATTGTTTGGTTTCTCTCCTATGGGAATAACCCATCAATCTGGCAACCGCAGCGTCCAGCCATATACCTGGCATCCCGGCCACAACCACAAGACACCAGGCAGACCACAGTTTTACAGGACAGAGGAAAAGACCCACAGCTTTCTGTGGATGGAGATGATGAGAGTGAAAGGGGGAAAGGGAGGAGAGAGAGAGAGAGCGAGATGGGAGGGGAGTGAGAGAAAATCTGAGCCACACGGGTCATTTTAACAAAATATCTGATTTCCCAGCAAAGGACATGGGGTGAGGGGGGTGGATGTTGGATTACCGTCAGTGGACTAAGAATTGGGTAGAGCTGAGAAGAGTCATGAACAATATAGAAGGGGAGGTGAATACATATTATTTGTTACACCTCTTCTCCACTGCCATCTCAAAGCAGCTATAGTACCTTGCTCTCAGCCCATTAGAGCATCTTCACTAATACCCCACATTGATGCAGTACACTCAGAGTCATCACTGATACCCCACAAGCACAGAGCAGTGTCTACCACAGATTACATGTCTCACACACATCTTCTGCAACCTCTCGGCCCACAAGGTTAAGCTCCAGAGGTTGCATATCTGGAACACACACACACACACACAGTAACCCATATAGCTGTGAGCCCCAGCCCTGCTCCATCCACTCACACATTGATTAACCCTGCGAGTGTTTGCCCATTAGAGCCTGATCTGCACAAATCAAACCAATATGTGAACTCTGTGATTACAGTCAGAAGTATTAACACGCCTTTCACTCAGAAACCAGAGCCAGGCGCATTCCATTGGCTCTCGCCTATCTTTGGAATAAAATACAAATATGTCACGATGAGGTAGGGAAAATGTTGGGGGGTGGTGGACTTTATCAGGCGGTAACATTTATTCACATTTTCCTTCAATTTTTATGATTTGGGAGCATAAGGCACACACACACATACACATGCACACGCGACAGAACCCACAAACACACACACACATACACATGCACACACGACAGCACACACACACACACACACACACACACACACACACACACACACACACACATACACATGCACACACGACAGCACCCACACACACACACACATACACACGCACACGCGACAGAACCCACACACACACACACACACATACACATGCACACACGACAGCACCCACACACACACACACATACACATGCACACACGACAGCACCCACACACACACACACACATACACATGCACACACGACAGCACCCCACACACACACACACACACACATACACATGCACACACGACAGCACCCACACACACACACACATACACATGCACACACGACAGCACCCACACACACACACACACATACACACGCACACGCGACAGAACCCACACACACACCCACACACACATGCACACACGACAGCACCCACACACACACACACATACACATGCACACACGACAGCACCCACACACACACACACATACACATGCACACACGACAGCACCCACACACACACACACTGCCACATAATCAGTTGTGAAAATATTTTGCTAACGTCAACTATCCAGAGGTCACTTAAGCTGCGCCGCTCTCCCAAGTGGGCTCCAGATCAGAGGAGAACACTGTAGTCTACCCCACCTTCTCTGCTGCCAGACCTCCCTGAAACCCACCAGCCTGCCCTGGCCGGACCTGGCTGCCTTTCACCTGTAAAGACTCTGGCTCCTCTAGAATACGAGCCAATAACACTGCAGGGCGAAGGGAAGCCATACAACAGAGTCTTTCTTAGTGTACAGACAGAGACCTCGACACTGAGCTACTGCCAAAGACATAAATGCCCTTTGTATCATTTACACTGTCCAAAAACCCCAAGCAAAAGAAAATAGGGAGAGAGGGAGAGACATTGGAGTACAATGGCTGGATAGTGAGGTAAAGGGGAGGTAAAGGGGAAGTTGTTTGACCACACTGTGTGGGTGAGGCCACAGAGACGTTAGGCTACAACGGCAAAGTGAGGATGTGTATTTACTCTGGGGGAGATATTCCTCTGCCCTTCCCCATCCACACTGACTCAATGGCTAATATGAGTGGAAACTATTGGGCATTCACTCTCTTTCCCTCTCCTTTCTATCACACCCGCATTTGAACAACTCAATTGACTTGTCTGCGACTTAAAACTCTGTTTGCTATCTTGAATCAAAGTGAAAATATGGTGTATTCCCAATTCGAAATAGTTATCTTTTTTCCTTTTTTAAATGGTGCAAATTGAAGAGTCATATTTTGGCGATGGACTGATATGATGATATCACCCATCTCCAAAAGAGCTGGTTGGCATGGATGTTAGACTGAACAGGAAGTGAGCGTTAGGAACAAATTGACAAGAGGAAGGAAATGTTTAAGTCCAGAGATGATAGCTCGCTGGTGATTCTCCTGCAGCATATCGGATTGTTACACAACCATTTAGTTCATCTTGAGGCCAGTAACATGCCTCAGATAAGGTCAATACAGACAACCTACGACTGTACATATTTCTGCAGAACAGGACTGTACATATTTCTGCAGAAGAGGACTGTACATATTTCTGCAGAAGAGGACTGTACATATTTCTGCAGCACAGTGCTCAAAATAAAATAAAATAAGATAATTAAGCAAATCAACATTTGAGCAGTCCATTTGTGTCATTTTATGCAAGTTGAGGATAACAAGGTAATTTATGTTGAAAATACAACCAAGCTAATTCTCTCCGTTCAATATCTAACTTCACCAGTGCTTTGTTGCAACCTTACATTCTAGTATTTAATCCACTAGGAACTAGGATCCTCATAGACCCCCCACTTCTGGAACCATCACCCATTCTCCAGATCCCCTACCTCCCCCATTCTCCCTCCATGGGGTGGCCAGCCGAAACGTGTTCCATCAGCCAGCGTGGTGAATGGGAGGACACGCTATGGTTTGGCCCTGCTCTCCGTTTACAAGTTCATTCAGGTGGATTTGGATCCTTGGCCAGATACAGTATGTACGCTGGACCCCGACACCAAAACACTTCACGTATGACTGGACTGAACATCCCTACCCACAATGCTTTTTCCTTTCTCTCGCACCTTTACTACCTACAGTTCCTATATCCCTGCCAGCCTCCTACACTCTGACTGACTGGGAGATTCCATTGACCTCTGTGGCACTGGGGGGGTAAACAATCTGGGCAATAAAGTGCATAGCAAGGTTGAGCATGGCAGGTCAACCAACTACCATTGATGGTTCAGCAAACAACTGAACAACACCATATCAAACCATGAGATCATGTATTGTCAAGGGCCACACTCAGGGCTAATAGGCTAACATACAGTAGCCTAAATGAAGTCAAAGTGACACATTACATAAAGGCTACAAGGTTAACGTTGATGTTATGACCCACACAGTCAGTCTCTACCTGTTATTCCAGGAGGGTGGGACAAAATAGGTATTTACATTACATTACATTACATTTAAGTCATTTAGCAGACGCTCTTATCCAGAGCGACTTACAAATTGGTGAATTCACCTTCTGACATCCAGTGGAACAGCCACTTTACAATAGTGCATCTAAATCATTTAAGGGGGGGGGGGGTGAGAAGGATTACTTTATCCTATCCTAGGTATTCCTTGAAGAGGTGGGGTTTCAGGTGTCTCCGGAAGGTGGTGATTGACTCCGCTGTCCTGGCGTCGTGAGGGAGTTTGTTCCACCATTGGGGGGCCAGAGCAGCGAACAGTTTTGACTGGAGTCTGCCCCAACCACCGTTTCCATCTAAACCCCTTTCCTCTACCTCACCCGTGTGATGCAACATTCCTACCTTATTGACGAGTTTCAGTTGGAGATGGGATATGTAACGTGGCGCGCCCATCCGAGCGGGTGGTAAGGTGCACATGTGGGCAGCAGATCTGTAACTGTGGCGTTTTGGAGAATCGTTCTCCACACAGGTTTAGTCTAGCAGCCCGGTGGCCCCACATCTGGCCACTCTGACCACCAACACCATCATCACAACCACCACCTCCACCACAGTAAGGCACGTGTGACCCTCTACCCCTTCCCTGCTCCATTATCAAGACACATTGACAATAGGAAGATTGTGGGAGCAGCTTTTGACATCATCGATCATATTCTGCTGTTATGACTTTACACCAATAACATGCCTGTCAATCTCTCCTGGCATAAAGAAGAGGAGAGATTGACTGCATCACTACTTGTCTTTGTGAGAGGTATTGACATGTTGAAAGCACTGAGCTGTCTGTTTAAACAGCTCAGACATCCATACATACCCCCACAAGACATGCCACCAGTGACCCCTCTGGATCAGAAAGGTGCAGGGAATGCCTTAATCAACATCCACAGCACCTGGGGAACAGTGGGTTAACTGCGTTGCTCGGGGAAGAATGACCACTTTTTACCTTGTCAGCTCAGAGATTCGATCCAGCAACCTTCTGGTTACTGACCACTAGGCTACCTGCCATCCCTGAAGCAATTGGGGGTCCTTAATACATGCAAGTACATGAATTGTGAGTGAGTAATCGACCATGAGAGTATCAAAACAACATTTCATCATTCTTTATTATAGCAGGTAAATGATAGTGTAGTGTTGGCAAGAGACACCAGCACATGCATACTTGTGACATCTTGCATTGATGAAGGTTGGTGTTGATTAGCAGTTTCTTGTTAACTTTACCACTGTTGGCCAACGTTAGCTACTGTACTGTAACGTTAGCTAGATCAATTATCCTGTTCTCTGCCAACTCCTCGATGTGAAATGGCTAGTTAGTTAGCAGGGTGCGCACTAGTGTTTCAATTGGTGACGTCACTCGCTCTGAGACCTTGAAGTAGTGGCTCCACAAAAGCCGTGATTGGGAACAATGCTTCATGGGTGACTGTTGTCAGTGTGTGCAGAGGGTCCCTGGTTCGAGCCCAGGTACAGACCAAAGTTAAACTGTTACACTTGCTGTTTGTGATATCCCACCTCCACCGGTCTGGGTTCTGTGTTTATTCCTTCAGGGGATTTTATAGAGCATATAGTGCTCACTGTCTGTAGTTCTATTATCATCTTCATATGACTCTTCGCTCTGGCAGTGAGATACCCTGAAGGAGCCGAGCTCTAACGCTAAAACTATTAATGGTCATATTTTCTAATACATGTTTAAATGTACATGTGGTGTTTCCTTTCTGAAATGAAAATAATCCAAACTGAAATCTAAAACTGTGATTATTTTTCAATAATCGAAACGACCTCAAAAAACACTAAATCGCTCAGCACTAAATCTCACTGTCACGCCCTGGTCGAAGTATATTGTGTTTGTCTTCATTTATTTGGTCAGGCCAGGGTGTGACATGGGTTTATTGTGGTGTGTTTTGTCTTGGGGTTTTGTTAGGTATTGGGTGTGTGGCTTAGTGGGGGTGTTACGAATCCCTTTTGGCCCGACAGTCTAGGGGGGATGGTAATGAGACCCGTAACATAACTCATGCAAATTATTATTGTGACAAAATAAGTGTGAACGAAATAACCACGACAACAGAAATCTACCGTCAAACTCCAGGTTTATTTATAAACACACGGTAATGGGGGGAGCAGGAAAAGGGGCTGAGCTGGACTCAAGGAAAGAAACAATAAGTATTCAAAAACACCCCTAAGCTAGACTAGCCTACTTTAACAACAGCTAACTAACCAAAAATACAGTGGGTGGTCCGCCCAGTTCTAACTAGTGTATTTAACAAAGTTCACCTATGGGTAGTGTATGCCCATGGGCGACTTGTCTTGGTTTCCCCCTTTTCCCACCAGCAACAAACAAACACCATAACCAAAAACAATACTCACATTTGATGACAAAGTGCTATGAGGTGCTTAAACAAAAGAGAGGTTAAGACACAGACATGGCATTTACAGAGAGATTGAGCTCTAGAACAAACAAATGATGGGGTTTTTAAACCATGGAGAAGGAACTGTGATAGGAAATAGGAGGAGGTGTGTCTTCTGATTGATGATTGATTGTTGACTGATTGGGGAGTGATGATTTTCACCTGTGAGGGGAGAAGGAGAGAAAAGAAACACACACACAGGATACACACACACAGGATAACTATATCCGTAACAGGGGGTATCTAGCATAGTCTATGGCTGTCTGGAGTGGTTCTCAATCAGAGGCAGGTGTTTATTGTTGTCTCTGATTGGGAACCATATTTAGGCAGCCATATTCTTTGAGTGTTTCGTGGGTGATTGTCCTTAGTGTCCTGATGTCCTTGGTCTGTGTTAGTTTACACAAGTATAGGCTGTTTTGGTTTTCGTTACGTTTATTGTTTTGTTGTGTTTAGTGTGTTTGTCATTAAACATGAATCGTAATCTACACGCCGCATTTTGGTCCAACTCTCCTTCGCATACAGAAAGCCGTAACACTCACGTGATTTGCTGATAAGCCATCACTCATAAAAGAACTAGGTAGGCAGGACCTCCACTCACAACAAAAGCCTGGTCCTAGATCTGTTTTTACTTTTGCCTATTTCATTGTAATTTTCAAGATCAACATGCATCCATTTGCATGACACAGAGTTGCCAAGAGAGCAGAAACAGGTTAGCACCAAGGCAAGATAAATGAATGTCCTTCCATGTTCCCAGTGCCCCTTCTTTTCATTGTGAGCGCCATACTAACATTAGAACGTGTCAACAACAAAGCATTTATAGAATGTTTGACTTTAGAATGTTGTTGCTAAGAGTCAGAGTTAGTGTTGATCTGAAACCAGTCTATGTCATTTCCATGGTGATTCTAAATCATAAGATCACAGTGCATTGATATTTTATTAATGATATACAGTATAATTATTTATTTTGTTGTAGTGGAAGTAAGATAAGATTCAACATGATTGGAGGAGATAAGATGCATTATCAATTTATTTATGAATACCTTGTTCTTAAATCAATTATTTAATTAAACTATAAATAATGGTGGCGTGTCTTTTTTTATTGTCTGTGTGTGTGTGTGTGTGTGTGTGTGTGTGTGTGTGTGTGTGTGTGTGTGTGTGTGTGTGTGTGTGTGTGTGAGCAGTAGCAGTGAGGGTGTAGGGGGTTATAAACAGGGATGGAACAGAGCCGTCTCTCATGGTCTGCCTGTACCCAGGCCTCTCACAGTGCCACACACGAGGTACAGCATTCTGAACCTGCTGTCGTATACTCCCTATCTCCCTCTTTTCATCTCTCCCTCCATCTCTCTCATACTCTCTCCTGTAATCATATTACTTACTATATCCCAACCTACCCAGTCCTCATCCCAATGGTCAACTATTTAGTATACATGAAGGCATTACTGATAAAACATCAGAAATATACAGTATTTCTTATATATTATATGAGAAGTCACTTCTGTAAATGTAAGAGGCTGGCAGCACTCCCCCACCCCCCATCTTCCTCCTCAAAGTACAGTATATATTCCCCCAGCCACCTCACACATAAGACTTATGTTCTTTTTCCCAGTCATCAGATCATTTTCCACTACCCTCCATCCCGCCTGAGATTCCTCTCACATACACATACACACGGGAGATCGGGAGTGCCGGGGCTCACATGCAATGACAGAATTCCAGCTGTGTTGTTCGGATGTCCTCTCTTCCTGCTATTCTATACATGTCACCAGGCTGTTCTGTACGGTGCTCTTATGGCAGACGAGCTGGCGAGAGATTTGTCTGCGTCAGGCCCTGAGAGGTGCTCATGCACACACACACACGTACACACACACACGTACACACACGTACACACACACACACACACACACACACACACACACACACACACACACACACACACACACACACACACACACACACACACACACACACACACACACACACTCAACCACACACGTACACACACACACACACGCACACACACACACACACACACACACACACACACACACACATACATGTCCCCTGAGGGGGGAAAAGTGAGTGATCGGTCACTGGGCCCAGGTCTGTTGTAGCTGCAGGCCTGGCGTCTCCAGCCTGATGGCTTACTCTGTCTGAGTCCCTGACTTACAACATGGAAAAGGCCAGCCTGGGAGGTCCCTGGTTTTTGGCTGACTGCTGATGTGATAGGCCAAGTCAGGATGTGTTTCCAGTGGCAGGGTTCTAACCTCACGACAGGCTGAAGAACCTGTAGAGGAAGTCATCATCACCCTCTGGCCCTCTCTGTCTCATTGGAGTGTGTTACTCCATGATGTAACAGTAGTCCAGAATGGGACATGTTTCCTACCAAAGGTCTCTACCTCAAGTGTGTTATATCTCCACCGACTAGTTATAGATCTATCAGCATTTGGCATTGAGCTCAATGTTGACTGAACATCACAGCCAGATTTCTCTTTCTACCTCTGACCACATTCAACATTTATTATGTTAACAGGAATCTATATACAGCATCTGACAGCCTATAAGAACAGTACCTCACGGTGTTATATTGGCCAGACGAGTCAAGCAGGAATCAGACAGTGCTGTAATAGATGTCATTTCTCCCTGTAGCTCTCTATAAATCATAAAGGCTCATTATACATCAATCATTTCCATTCAAAAGCCGTCCGGCGTTTTAATTGTTCCCACCTCGCTGCGGGTTGAGTTCCTCTGACAGGAATATGAATCGTTCCTGTGGTTAATGAGCTCTGACCATCCCTCCCAGCCTAAGAAACACGCACGACCCCACGCCTTCACTCATGTATTCCTACCTCTCTTTTTTTCTATATTTCTTGCTTTCTCTGTATCCCTCTCTCTCACTCTCTCTGTCTCCATACCCTTCTCTCTCTTTTTCTCTTCCTGTACCCCTCTCTCCCTCCTCTACCTCTCCCTCCCGCCCCGGCCTGCTGATAGAATTAGGCAGCTCTTGAACCATACTGATCACACTTCCTGATGCAATTACCGTTAACCTGTGTGGGCCAGTCATCCCAGCATGCCCTGGGCTACGGAGGGGGCAGAGTGTTTAAACAGCGCTCTGCAGGGTGCAGCGTGCCCCCCCCCCTTCAGTAGACACTTCAGTAGACAGAAAGAGTTTCAGCAGGGGATGGTGAGAGAATGGCACGGGGGATGAGGAGGGGCAAGGGGGCACTGATCTGTTTTCACAGGGTGAGAGCAGCCAGGAATTACCCACTTGGAATGAAATGTTAGGAAATGTTACATTACAGACAGATGTCCTTCAGTCTTATGTGGAAACCCTGGGGTCCAGTTACACACACTGTATACAGAGAGACAGGGAAGGAACCAGTGATGAAGGGAGGGAGAGAGAGAGAGAGAGAGAGAGAGAGAGAGAGAGAGAGAGAGAGAGAGAGAGAGAGAGAGAGAGAGAGAGAGATGGAGGGCTTTTGAGGTGTAACGAAAACCAGGATTCTTTAAATTCATAGTAATTTGGGTGTTGTTACAGAAGAGAGACCCCCCCCCATGTTTTTGTAATTATACCTGAGAAACTACCATACAGGTCGGAAAGCTGAGTTCTGAGGTTTGACATTACACGACTGCTATGTCAAAATGCCAGAATGGTTCCAAGTGCATAACAACAGAATGTATTTTATTAACCGTTTAGAGCCTCAGGTTAGTTCTCTAGCGCTCTATATTCAGGACATCATCCAGATGGTCATATGTAGAGCTCTATATTCAGGACATCATCCAGATAGTCATATGTAGAGCTCTATATTCAGGACATCATCCAGATGGTCATATGTAGAGCTCCATATTCAGGACATCATCCAGATGGTCATATGTAGAGCTCCATATTCAGGACATCATCCAGATGGTCATATGTAGAGCTCCATATTCAGGACATCATCCAGATGGTCATATGTAGAGCTCTATATTCAGGACATCATCCAGATGGTCATATGTAGAGCTCTATATCCAGATGGTCATATAGGACATCATCCAGATGGTCATATGTAGAGCTCTATATTCAGGACATCATCCAGATGGTCATATGTAGAGCTCCATATTCAGGACATCATCCAGATGGTCATGTGTAGAGCTCTATATTCAAGACATCATTCAGATAGTCATATGGTCGTGGGTAGATGCACATTTTATCCATTCATTCATTAAATATTTAAATATTAAAACAGGTCTTTAGAATACTATACAACAACTGGCAATCATGGTCATAGCTAAAATCTCCCAGCAAATAGAACACAAACATTTTTGTTTAGGGTGTTTTCACATGAAAATCAAAATACTTTTTACTTTCACAAGACCTGACAATAACTGGTTCAGAGTACGATTTGTGAAATGCACATTCTACATGACGTTAGCAAGCTGGCTTGTTTACAACAGTCAAATATGTCCACACTATCTGGTTCTCAGGTCCTGGATATTGGACCGGCTACTCACGGAGATCCAGGATTCGTTTCATGCAGGGTTTGTTTGCGTTTGACACATGCTTAATAACGCGGATTAGGGTACCAAATGCTCTGGGATCGAGATCATTCCTGGGATATGTGAAACAAAATCCTTCCAGTCCTGTCATTTAGCCAGTCTCCTCCAAATCAGCGTATCGTTTATTCGTTACCACTCTCCACTGGACCAACTTAAATATTATTAGGCTGTTTGTTTTCAGAGCGGTCTGCTTTAGATCTAATTAGCACAGCATCATGATGGCCACTCAAAGCCAGCTGAATCCCCTGCAGCTCAGACCAGGACCGGACCAGGAAGCAGTGGAATGCTATCCCCAGAGGTCAGCGTTCCAGTCTCCTGGGTTACGGGTGCTGCTGAGCTGGGGCAGAGGCGGGGTCGAAGGTCAGCAAAGGCTGGCTCATTCTGCTCTGCCCTGGCGCCTGCCGGCACAGCCCTCAATTTGTAAAAAGACAGAGGGCAACCCCAGAGGGCCTCCCTAAGCTTTCCTGGCCAAACACAGGGCTTAAACACTACCTTCTGTCTTTACCCTTGCCTCCCCCTACCTCCCCTCTGTCCTCTCCATGTCTTCCCAAGCCCTAAAACCACAGTCTAGAACCAACCAACCCCCCCCTCCCCTCCCCCACCCACCCACCCACCACCGCCATGCCAAACCACCCTTAATAAGAGGAATTCCCCCAGGCAGGGAGCAGGGTAGGGGGTGAGGGGGGCAGGTATGCCGGCGTCTCCGCCTCATTACTCAGTAGATTTATGTAGGATCAAACATTCTGTGTGTGGTGGCACACTCGGCCGCTTAACTCCTTGACCCACACTGTAAATAAGGAAATTAATAAATAGGAAGTTAATCTATCTGGGGATAGAGGTGGATCAGACAAACACAGCTCTAATACACAAGGGTGAAGGGCAACACAATCTCGCAATATTTCAGCAGATTTTGAGTGTTTTTGTGTGGCTTAATTTGTGTGAAAAGACAACAAAAAATAATTGCGACTTAATTCATAGGAAAATACCTTTTTGGGGACCAAATTTCGGAAACAATCTTTTGAAAGATATTAGAGCAATGCATGATGGGCAATGGTGTTCTACACTGTCCCACATTTTTAGTCCCACATTTATATAAAAATTCAAAAATAACTTGTTAACAACCCAATATTGATAATCAACCAGGTTGTCACCAAAATAATTGGAATATAATAGTAGCCTTACGTAGTTTCTGGGGATACTGGTGCACTTGTAGTCAGAAAGGGCCTTGTTCCGTTTAGGCAACAGTAGGTCTACACAATTTTCTTCATAACACATTTCATATTTCGTTACACAATTTTCCTCACAATGTATTTAACACAAGGCTTCACTTTTTCATGTATATTACACCATTTCTTTCATAGTGCATTTTATACAAGGCTATGTAGAAAATTATGATAGTTGCCAGATTGGAGAAAAAATATAGATCATTATTTTGTACAGTTTTTTGTATCGATGAAGGTATTTGATTGGGGAAAGGGGATACATTTTTATGATGGGAAATTATAATACACACCATAATACACACACATGCACACAAACACTTACACACATACAGTAGAAGTCGGAAGTTTACATACACCTTACCGAAGTACATTTAAACTCAGTTTTTCACAATTCCTGACATTTAATCCAAGTAAAAATTCTGTCTTAAGTCAGTTGGGATCACCACCTTATTTTAAGAATGTGAAATGTCAGAATAATAGTAGAGATAATGATTTATTTCAGCTTTTATTTCTTTCATCACATTCCCAGTGGGTCAGAAGTTTACATACACTCAATTAGTATTTGGTAGCATTGCCTTTAAATTGTTTAACTTGGGTCGAACATTTCAGGTAGCCTTCCACAAGCTTCCCACAATAAGTTGGGTGGATTTTGGCCCATTCCTCCTGACAGAGCTGGTGTAACTGAGTCAGGTTTGTAGGCCTCCTTGCTCGCACACGCTTTTTCAGTTCTGCCAACAAATGTTCTATAGTATTGAGGTCAGGGCTTTGTGATGGCCACTCCAATACCTTGACTTCGTTGTTCTTAAGTCATTTTGCCACAACTTTGGAAGTATGCTTGGGTTTCATTGTCCATTTGGAAGACCCATTTGCGACCAAGCTTTAACTTCCTGACTGATGTCTAGAGATGTTGCTTCAGTATATCCACATCATTTTCCTCCTTCTTGATGCCATCTATTTTGTGAAGTGCACCAGTCCCTCCTGTAGCAAAGCAACCCCATAACATGATGCTGCCACCCCTGTGCTTCACAGCTGGGATGGTGTTCTTCGGCCTGCAAGCCTCCCCCTTTTTCCTCCAAACATAATGACGGTTATTATGGACAAACAGTTATATGTTTGTTTCATCAGACCAGAGGACATTTCTCCAAAAAGTACGCTCTCTGTCCCCATGTGCAGTTGCAAACCTTAGTCTGGCTTTTTTTTATGGCAGCTTTGGAGCAGTGGCTTCTTCCTTGCTGAGCTGCCTTTCAGGTTATGTTGATATAGGACTCGTTTTACTGTGGATATAGATACTTTTGTGTCTGTATCCTCCGGCATCTTCACAAGGTCCTTTGCTGTTGTTCTGGGATTGATTTGCACTTTTCGCACTAAAGTACGTTCATCTCTAGGAGACAGAATGCGTCTCATTCCTGAGCGGTATGACGGCTGCGTGGTCTCATGGTGTTAATACTTGCGTACTATTGTTTGTACAGATGAACATGGTACCTTCAGGTGTTTGGAAATTGCCCCCAAGGATGAACCAGACTTGTGGAGGTCTACCATTTTTTTCTGAGGTCTTGGCTGATTTCTTTTGCTTTTCCCATGATGTCAAGCAAAGAGGCACAGAGTTTGAAGGTAGGCATTGAAAAACATCCACAGGTACAATTGACTCTAATGATGTCAATTAGCCTATCAAAAGCTTCTAAAGCCATGACATCATTTTCTGTCATTTTCTAAGCTGTTTAAATGCACAGTCAACTTAGTGTATGTAAACTTCTGACCCACTGGAATTGTGATACAGTGAATTATAACTGAAATAATCTGTCTGTAAACAATTGTTGGAAAAATTACTTGTGTCATGCATAAAGTAGATGTCCTAACCGACTTGCCAAAACTATAGTTTGTTATCAAGTAGTTTGTGGAGTTGTTGAAGAACGAGTTTTAATGACTCTATCTTAAGTGTATGTAAACTTCCCACTTCAACTGTATGCACTTTGTTTGTATTCATGTTATAGTCAACTCTTGACTTTTGTAAGAAAATATTTGTATCTAGTTATCATGTATTCATGATCTTAAACTGGTTAAATGTTTGCAGTTTGCGTGTTTCAGTAATGATTAACATACTGTAGTTAAATAGTCAGAAATTGATTTAGCTTTTGGTATATTTGGCATTTTTATACATATTCTGTATTTCCACTGAGGAAAGCAATAATTAATCATCACACTACCATAAATAAATGGACACTACCTGTTATACAAAAGGAAATTTCCCCCCGTAAACAAATGCTGTCAAATATTCAGTCTGAAACCATTCGGCTGTGGGTTTCTATGCCCCATAATAATGACACAAGTTACAGTGCGTTTGGAAAGTATTCAGACCCCTTGACTTTTTCCACATTTTGTTACGTTACAGTCTAATTCTAAAATTCATAAAATATTTTTTCCTCTCATCATTCTACACACAATGCCCCATAATTGCAAAGCAATAACACGTTTTTAGAAATGTTGCAAATGTATTAAAAATGTAAAAAGTGTTCAGACCATTTACTCAGTACTTTGTTGAAACACATTTGGCAGCGATTTCAGTCTAGAGTCTTCTTGGGTAAGATGCTACACCTGTAGAGTTTCTCCCTTTCTTCTTTGCAGATCCTTTCAAGCTCTGTCAGGTTATATGGGGAGCGTCACTGCACAGCTATTTTCAGGCCTCTCCAGAGATGTTCATTCTGGTTCAAGTCAATGCATTCAGAGACTTGCCCCGAAGCCACACCTGCTTTGTCTTGGCTGTGTGTTTAGGGTCGTTGTCCTGTTGCAAGGTGATCCTTCGACCCAGTCTGAGGTCCTGAGCGCTCTGGTGCAGGTTTTCATCAAGGATCTCTACTTTGCCCTGTTCATCTTTCCCTTGATCCTGACTAGTCTCCCAGTCCCTGCCGTTGAAAAACATCCCCACAGCTAGATGCTGCCACCACAATGCTTCACTGTAGGGATGGAGCTAGGTTTCCTCCAGACATCATGCTTGGCATTGAGGCCAAATAGTTCCATATTGGTTTCATCAGACCAAAGAATCTTATTTTTCATAGTCTGAGAATCCTTTCGGTGCCTTTTGTCAAACTCCAAGCGGGCTGTCATGAGCCTTTTACTGAGGAGTGACTTCCATCTGGCCACTCCACCATGAAGGCCTGATTGGTGGTGCAGAGATGGTTGTCCTTCTGGAAGGTTCTACCATCTCTACAGAGGAACTCTGGAGCTCTGTCAGAGTGACCATTGGGTTCTTGGTCACCTCTCAGACCAAAGCCCTTCTCCCCCGATTGCTCATTTTGGTCGGGCGGCCAGCTCTAGTAAGAGTCTTGGTGGTTCCAAAGTTCTTTCATTTAAGAATGACAGAGGCCACTGTGTTCTTGTGGACCTTCAATGCTGCAGACATGTTTTGGTACCTTTCCCCAGATCTGTGCCTCTACAAAATCATGTCTCGGAGCTCTATGGACAATTCCTTTGTCCTCATGGCTTGTTTTTTGCTTTGACATGCAATGTGAACTGTGGGATCTTATATAGACAGGTGTATGCCTTTGCAAATTATGTCCAGTCAGTTGAATGTACCACAAGTGGACTCGAATCAAGTTGTAGAATTATCTCAGGGATGATCAATGGAAACTGGATGCACCTGAGCTCAATTTCGAGTCTCATAGCAAAGGGTCTAAATATTTATGTAGATAAGCTATTTCTGTTTTTTTGTTTTAATACATTTGCAAGAATGTATGGGGTATTATGGGGTATTGTGGGTAAATTGATGAGGAAAAAATGTATTTAACACATTTTAGAATAAAGCTGAAACGTAACAAAACGTGTAAAAGGGAATGGATGTGAATATTTTCCAAATGCATCTTAAACATGTTTTATTTACAAGCTCTGGGGTATAACATTTTGGGCAAAGTGGTATAGGAGAGTCTGACATATAACCCCAAACTTGAGTTCAGTCTTCACCAATGAGAACCAAGAGGTGCCTAACTTTGTCCTTCATGATTGGGAAAGGTCTTGATTCTAGGTCATAGGAAACATCCATCCATCTCATTAGATCAGAACAGGATGGATCAACAGTGATTCATATTACTGTTTTTTAACCTAAAGGTTACTTGTGTTTTGCTGCGTAACACACTTATATTATTTGTCTACCCGTATGATGTGGATCATTGTCAGGTTATTAGATGTATATGCTTCAGTAATAACAGAACACCATGGGAATAATAACTGGTACTTTGTAAATGTGTAGAATGTGTTTGTTTTGGGTCCACACTAGTATGTAAACTAGACAGTCACAGAGGATTTTCTTCTGAATAACTGTTCAGGGCATAACATTTTCCATTCAGCTTCAGGCAACTTTGATGTAAGGCTTGTTCACTAGATATATCAGTGTAATTATACTCAACTTAATGTTGAAAAACAGAATGCTTCCCACCACTAGATAACATAACTAGACGTGAGCTGGACGTGATCCCAACGATGCCACAAATGTAGCGGAATAAAGTGAATGCTGCAACAGTTACTCTAACCAGGGCTCATACGTGGCAAAGTGAACGCTAATGGCCGTTGTCATGAAATCCTAGTATTTCTCTGGGCAGAGACAGTAGGTCTACAAGGCTGGCATATGCCTTGTTACAATAGCCTAAATATATAACAAGATTGACCCAACCGTAATAATCATCATGATTATTCATTTCCCATCATGAAAATGTAGCCCCATTCCCCAATCAAACACCTTTATCGATACCACAAAAAAACTGAAAATACAGATTTTTACTTCAACCTGCTGGCCCTCATAAAATCCGACAAAGCACCAGTATCCCAAAGTATTAAACGATGGCAAGCATAGAAAACAGCACTGGCATTCATTAAAATGTATTACAAATGTAAGGCTACTATTATAATATAAGTATTTTGGTGACAACCTGGTTGATTAAAAATATTGGGTTGTAAGCATGTTTATGTTTTTATTTAAAAAAAATATGGGACACAAAAAAGGTAGTGTAGAACACCATTGCCCAAAATGCATTGCTCCAATAGCTTTCAAAAGATTGTTCGGAAGTTTACCCCCCAAAAATGTACTTGTGAATGAAGTCGCACAAAAATGCCAAAGCAAGAGCATGTTTTCAGAAAATTGGTCTTCTCACAAAAACGTGACCTACAAACCACTCTATGGAAAAGGGAGATTCTCACAAATATGATGGTGTTCTCCGTTTTGCTCTACTGGTTCAAAACAATGGAAGTATGAAGATAGTTTGTGCCTACTCTCAAAAGTGGTTAAATATATGTAAATATATATATATATATACAGTACTAGTCAAAAGTTTGGACACACCTACTCATTCAAGTGGTTTTTCTTTATTTTTACTATTTTCTACATTGTAGAATAATAGTGAAGACATCAGTAACCAAAAAAGTGTTAAACAAATCAAAAACAAATCAAAATATATGTTTTATTTTTCTTCAAAGTGGCCACCCTTTGCCTTGATAACAGCTTTGCACACTCTTGGCATACTCTCAATCAGCTTCACCTGGAATGCTTTTCCAACAGTCTTGAAGGAGTTCCCACATATGCTAAGCACTTGTTGGCTGCTTTTTCTTCACTCTGTGGTCCAACTCATTCCAGACCATCTCAAATGGATTGAGGTTGGGTGATTATGGAGGCCAGGTCATCTGATGCAGCACTCCATCGCTCTCCTTCTTTGTCAAACAGCCCTTACAAAGCCTGGAAGTGTTTTGGGTCATTGTCCTATTGAAAAGCAAATTATAGTCCCACTAAGCACAAACCAGATGGGATGGCATATCACTGAAGAATACTGTGGTTGCCATGCTGGTTAAGTGTGCCTTGAATTCAAAATAAATCACAGACAGTGTCCCCAGCAAAGCACCCCACACCATTACACCTCCTCCTCCATGCTTCACGGTGGGAACCACACATGGGGAGATAATCCGTACACCTACTCTGCGTCTCACAAAGCCATGGCAGTTGGAACCAAAAAAATCTCAAATTTGGACTCACCAGACCAAAGGACAGATTTCCACCTGTCTAATGTCCATTGCCCGTGTTTCCTGGCGCAAGCAAGTTTCTTCTTATTGGTCCTTTAGTAGTGGTTTCTTTACAGCAATTCTGCCATGAAAGCCTGATTCACGCAGTCTCCTCTGAACAGTTGATGTTGAGATGTGTCTGTTGAACTCTTGAAGCATTTATTTGGGCTGCAATCTGAGGTGCAGTTAACTCTAATGACCTTATCCTCTGCAGCAGAGGTAACTCTGGGTCTTCCTTTCCTGTGGCGGTCCTCAATGAGAGCCAGTTTCATCATCATGCTTGATGGTTTTTGCGACTGCATTTGAAGATACTTTCAAAGTTCTTGAAATTTTCCAAATTGACTGACATGTCTTAAAGTAATGATGGACTGTCGTTTCTCTTTGCTTATTTAAGCTGTTCTTGCCATAATATGGACTATCTTCTGTATACCACCCTTACCTTGTCACAACACAACTGATTGGCTCAAATGCATTAAGAAGGAAAGAAATTCCCCAAATTAACTTTTAACAAGGCACACCTGTTAATTGAAATGCATTCCAGGTGACTACCTCATGATGCTGGTTGAGAGAATGCCAAGAATGTGTAAATCTGTCATTTAGGCAAAGGGTGACTACTTTGATGAATCTAAAATATTAATTATATTGTGATTTATTTAACACTTCTTTTGGTTACTACATGATTCCATATGTGTTATTTCATAGTTTTGATGTCCACTATTATCCTACAATGTAGAAAATAGTAAAAAACAAAGAAAAATCCTTGAATGTGTAAGTGTGTGCAAACTTTTGACTGGTACTGTATATTTCCAAATTATCATTGAGAATCAGTTGAAATGTGTTAATTAAAAATAAATCACAAATAAATAATGACAGAAAAATGAGGGGGCTTGAGTATTTATATTATATTTTTGAAGTAAATAATTATGGGTTATTAAGATTCAAAAAGTAAATAGAGGGAAAATATATTTTCCAAAGTCAAAATACTGTGATAGCTGTCAGTCACTAATGTTCAGCCTAATAATAAAGGTGGCAAAATAATCTGGGTCGTTCCACCAATTCTGTGCCTTCTGAGAAGTGTAACTGCTTTTCCCATCTCAAGAGGTTCAAGGTGCAATATGCATTAAAGGTGCAATATGCAGAAATCGCTCTGCCATTTCCTGTTTGCTAAAATTCTAATAGTTTGCCTATTTTCAGTTTATGTGCAAAAACAAGCAATCTATGATTTAGAGAATCATTGTTTTATTTATTTATTTTTATTTCACCTTTAACCAGGTAGGCCAGTTGAGAACAAGTTCTCATTTACAACTGTGACCTGTTCAAGATAAAGCAAAGCAGTGCGACAAAAACATCAACACAGATTTACAGATAAACAAACATAGTCAATAACACAAGAGACAAATCTATGTACAGTGTGTGCAAATGTAGAAGAGCAGGGAGGTAAGGCAATAAATAGGCCACAGAGGTGAAATAATTACGATTTACCATTAACACTGGAGTGATAGATGTGCAGATGATGATGTGCATGTAGAGATACTGGGATGCAAAAGAGCAAGAGGGTAAGTAATAATATGGGGATGAGGTAGTTGAGTGTGCTATTTACAGATTGGCTGTGTACAGGTACAGTGATTGGTAAGCTGTTCTGACAGCTGATGCTTACTAAAGTTAGAGAGGGAGATATAAGACTCCAGCTTCAGTAATTTTCGTAGTTTGTTCCAGTCGTTGGCAGCAGAGAACAGGAAAGAAAGGTGGCCAATGGAAGTGTTGGCTTTGGGGATGACCAAAGAAATATACCTGCTGCGGATGGGTTTGCGACGAATATGTAGTGAGGGCCCGCCAATGAGAGCATACAGGTCGCAGTGGTGGGTAGTATATGGGGTTTTGGTGACAAAATACTGTGATAGAATACATCCAGTTTGCTGAGTAGACTGTTGGAGGCTATTTTGTAAATGACGCCGAAGTCAAGGATTGGTAGGATAGTCCGTTTTACGAGGGTATGTTTGGCAGCATGACTGAAGGAGGCTTTGTTGCAAAATAGGAATGTAACGGCGTGCGTAACTGGTGGCAGTGAAGTCAGATGCAGGAGAGCAGAACTAGGTAATAGCCGGAGCAGTTTAATACAAAACCAACGGCATAAAAATAACCATCATGGGTACAAAACCCAACACGCACCAGTAACAAATGTGCATAAGCACAACAAACAAACAATTCCACACAAAGACATGGGGGGAACAGAGGGTTAAATACACAACACTTAATGAGGGAAATGAGAACCAGGTGTGTAGAAAAGACAAAAAATGGATCGGCGATGGCTAGAAAACTGGTAACGCCGACCGCCGAACACCGCCCGAACAAGGAGAGGAACCGACTTCGGTGGAAGTCGTGACAAGGAAGCTGATTCTAGATGTAATTTTGGATTGGAGATGCTTAATGTGAGTCTGGAAGGAGAGTTTACAGTCTAACCAGACACCTAGGTATTTGTAGTTGTCTACATATTAAATACATACAAGTCAGAACCATCCAGAGTAGTGATGCTAGTTGGGCGGGAGGGTGCAGGCAGCAATCGATTGAGCATGCACTTAGTTTTACTAGCATTTAAAAGCAGTTGGAGGCAACGGAAGGAGTGTTGTATGGCATTGAAGCTCATTTGAAGGTTTGTTAGCACAGTGTCCAAAGAAGGGCCAGGTGTATGCAGAATGGTGTCGTCTGTGTAGAGGTGGATCGGAGAATCACCAGCAGCAAGAGTGACATCATTGATATATACAGAGAAAAGAGTCGGCCCGAGAATTGAACCCTGTGGTACCCCCATAGAGACTGCCAGAGGTCCGGACAACAGGCCCTCCGATTTGACACACTGAACTCTATCTGAGAAGGAGTTGATGAACCAGGCGAGGCAGTCATTTGAGAAGCCAAGGCTGTTGAGTCTGCTGTTAAGAATGCAGTGATTGACAGAGTTGAAAGCCTTGGCTAGGCTGAAGAAGATGGCTGCACAGTACTGTCTTTTATCGATGGCGGTTATAATATCATTTAGGACCTTGAGCGTGGCTGAAGTACACCCATGACCAGCTCGGAAACCAGATTACATAGTGGAGAAGGTACGGTGGGATTCGAAATGGTCAGTGATCTGTTTGTTAACTTGGCTTTCGAAGATTTTAGAAAGGCAGGGCAGGATGGATATAGGTCTATAACAGTTTGGGTCTAGAGTGTCTCCCCCTTTGAAGAGGCGGATGACCGCAGCAGCTTTCCAATCTTTGGGGATCTCAGACGATATGAAAGAGAGGATGAATAGGATAGTAATAGGGTTTGCAACATTTTTGGAGGATAATTTTAGAGGGCCTAGCTGATTTGTAGGGATCCAGATTTTGCAGCTCTTTCAGAACATCAGCTGTCTGGATTTTGGTAAAGGAGAAGCGGGTCGGGGCTTAGGCAAGTTGTTGCAGGGGGTGCTGAGATGTTGGCCGGGGTAGGGGTAGCCAGGTGGAACGCATGGCTAGCTGTAGAACAATTATTATTGAAATGATGATTTATCGGTTTCCTATCCTCAGTGCAGTGGGCAGCTGGGAGGAAGTGCTCTTATTCTCCATGGACTTTACAGTTCCCAAAACATTTTGAAATTAGTGCTACAGGATGCAAATTTCTGTTTGAAAAAGCTAGCCTTAGCTTTCCTAACTGACTGAATATATTGGTTCCTGACTTCCCTGAAAAGTTGCATATCGTGGGGCTTTTGATGCCAATGCAGAACGCCACAGGATGTTTTTGTGCTGGTCAAGTGCAGTCAAGTCTGGGGTGAACCAAGGGCTATTTCTGGTCTTAGTTCTCCATTTTTTGAACCGGGCATGCTTATTTAAAATGGTGAGGAAAGCACTTTTGAAGAGCAACCAGGCATCCACTACTGACGGGATGAGGTCAATATCCTTCCAGGATACCCGGGCCAGGTCGATTAGAAAGGCTTGCTCGCTGAAGTGTTTTAGGGGGCGTTTGACAGTGATAAGGGGTGGTTGTTTGACCGCGGACCCATTACGCACGCAGGCAATGAGGCATTGATCATTGAGATCCTGGTTGAAGACAGCAGAGGTGTATTTAGAAGGCAAGTTGGTTAGGAGGATATCTAAGAGGGTGTCCATGGTTACGGTTTTAGGGTTGTACCTGGTAGGTTCCTTGATAATTTGTGTGAGATTGACGACCGGGATGTTAAGCATGTCGCAGTTTAGGTCACCTAACAGTACGAACTCTGAAGATAGATGGGGGCGATCAGTTCACATATTGTGTCCAGGGCACAGCTGGGGGGCTGAAGGGGGTCTATAACAAGCGGCAACGGTGAGAGACTTGTTTCTGGAAAAAGTAGAAGCTTGAATTGTTTGGGCACAGACCTGGATAGTATGACAGAACTCTGCAGGCTATCTCTGCAGTAGATTGCAACTCTGCCCCCTTTGGCAGTTCTATGTTGTCGGAAAATGTTATAGTTACGGATGGAAATTTCAGGATTTTTGGTGGCCTTCCTAAGCCAGGATTCAGACATGGCTAGGACATCCAGGTTGGCAGGGTGTGCTAAAGCAGTGAATAAAATAAACTTAGGGAGGAGGCTTCTAATGTTAACATGCATGAAACCAAGGCTTTTATGGTTACAGAAGTCAACGAATGAGAGCACCTGGGGAATGGGAGTGATGCTGGGGGCTGCGAGGTCTGAACCTCTACATCACTAGAGGAACAGAGGAGGAGTTGGATAAGGGTATCTCTAAATGCTATAAGAACTGGTTGTCTAGTGCATTCGGAACAGAGAGTAAAAGGAGCAGATTTCTGGGCACGGAAGAATAGATTCAAGGCATAATGTACAGACAAGGGTAAGGCAGGATGTGAATACAGTGGAGGTAAACCTAGGCATTGAGTGACGATGAGAGAAGTTTTGTCTCTAGAGGCACCATTTAAGCCAGGTGAGGTCACTGCATGTGTGGGGGGGGTGGAACAAAAGGGCTATCTAAGACATATTGAGCAGGGCTGGAGGCTCTACAGTGAAATAAGACAATAAACACTAACCAAAACAGCAATAGACAAGGCATATTGACATTAGGGAGAGGCATGTGTAGCCAAGTGATCATAGGGTCCAGTGAGTAGCTAGGTGAGCTGGAGACACGGCGATTCAGACAGCTAGCAGGCCGGGGCTAGCAGGCTAGCAGATGGGCCTCCGGGGGACGTCGCAACGGAAGAGCCTGTTGAAACCCCCCGGACAGTTACATCGACAGACCAGTCGTGATGGATCAGCGGGGCTCCGTGTCGGCAGTAAAGGGTCCAGGCCAATTGGCAAAATAGGTATTGAAGCCCAGGAATTGGCTGATGGATCTCTTCGGCTAGCCGGGAGATGTGCCTAGCTCCAGGCTAGCTCCAGGCTAGCTCCAGGCTAGCTCCAGGCTAGCTCCAGGCTAGCTCCAGGCTAACTGGTGCATGCTTCGGGACAGAGACTTTAGCCAGGAGTAGCCACTCGGATAGCAGATAGCTAGCTGCAATGATTCGGTTTAAAGGTTCAGAGCTTGCAGTAGGAATCCGGAGCTGTGGTAGATACAAAGCAGTCCGATACGCTTGGGGTTGATATCACACTGTGCAGACTGGCAGGAATTGACCAGCCTGAGGCTGGCTGATGTCCGAATTAACGGTGATGACCTCTTGCAGTGGCGAACTGACTACTAGCTAGTAGCTAGTTAGCTGGCTAGCTCCTGATGGGGGTTCTGGTTCTAAAGTGCAAAAAATAGCAGATCTGTACCACATTGGGCGAGGCGGGTTGCAGGAGAGTATGTTCAGTCAGTAGATGGAATTTGAGATTAAAAATATATATGAAAAATATATAAAGAAAAATATACAAGGGACAGGACAAGACCGGACAGGACAAGACCAGACAAAACAGACGTCTGACTGCTACACTCCATCCAAACCGCTGTGAAACATCATTTCAATATCCCAAAATATTGTATTTTCAGCTGTTTGGAGCTTCTGTACAAAACCGAAAGGAAAAGATGCAGAGAATGGGAAAGCATAGAAATAGTGCACATAGAGCATATCTACCGCTTCTAAGACTTGCTTTCAATGAGAATGAAAGATGTATAACTCACATTTCTATGTGAATTTGGTCAGTACTTCCAAAAAGTTGCATATCTCAGCTTTAAAATGAGGGACATACGTAAATTAATCACTAATCACGTGACACAAATAATCATCTTTAGTAATGATTTTGTCAAAGCAACAAAATAACTTTACAATGATGGTGAAAATTTGGAGAAATGTTGGGGTTAAGTGGGTTAAAATCTTCCTAGAAGTCACAGAGAGTGCACAGAGGGACATGTCAAAATGCTGAATATTGGCACTTTAGCAAGTCTTTATTCATATAAAACATCTGATTGATTAAAGGCTCAGTGCAGTCGAAAACTAGATTTTCCATATATACTTCCACACTATGAGGTTGGAAGAAGACTGTGAAATTGTGAAAATGAGAATTGCCTGAATTTCAGCCTGTTTTGGTGGGATGGAGTTTTGGCCTGCCAGGTGACATCACAAGGCTTTAAATTAGGACCCGATTCAGACTTAGGAAATGTACACCTTTCCTACGCGCCCCTCTCTCATCCACTTCGCAGTAGTTGCTATTCAAACTTACCTTTCTGAGTGTACTTGCATAATCCCTTAAAATACCTTTGCTTGAAAACCCATAGCCAATATATGCTTCCTCAAAAGTCAGAATTAATCTTAAATAACTAAAGGATCTGTCATTCATTTTGACATATTTGTTGAGGAGATCTTAGTCGCCCAATTTTACATCTAACTAAATCTAACTAAATATGGACAGAACGGTTCAGAATATTAGGGATCAATGAAAGAAAGTCATGTAAATAGACATATATTCGTCTCCTTTTCAGCACAAATTGGTATATTGAAAAATGATCTTATATATTATTTAGGGTTATGAAATAAAAAAAACTGTAAAAAAACAGGTTTGGAGAACTTTTAGTGCAAAATATATTGGTGAATCAAAAATACAGGAGTTTGACTTTTCCTGAAAGTTGACATATTCAATTGTTCAAGACAGGAAATATTGGAAGGTGAGAAAAGTGTACAATAAGGGTTGAACAGTAGTCCTATAAATAAACCCTAGTAATCCTCAATAATCATGGAACTTTGATGACAAAAGTCCAGTTGTCCTGAACCCTGTGCCAGGCTCCAGGTTTAAACTGCTACCAATGATCTGTGTTCCATAATGATTCAAATAGGCTACATGTCCCAAATTATTGCACAACTTCTAATAAGTTAGACTAATACTGTATGATCCACTATTGCGAGCGATCCTCAGGAACAACCACAGGAACGTGACAGAGAAAAGACAGGTAGACTGACGATGCAATGGAATGATGCAAAATGTAAGGAAAGGAACACTAAAGTGAAAGCTAGAAACGACTGTGGATATACCTGATGGTACCTACCATGATATGTTGATATACTCCAGTTTGCTGCCTCATGACTCGTTTCACATTTGTCTCCAGCGATCATAAGGTAAAATGCTATCAGGAAAAAAAGTATTAGATGTCCCACTTCGAACCGACAGGTTTCTCAGAATTATCCATCGTTTCCTATGAGGGAATTAAGTCAAGGTCAGAACATGGTGTGTTAGTAGACACTCCTCAGCTACACTTTCATTTATTTTGAACCATTTTAATTGAAAACAATCACAGTAAGGTACTTCATTGTAACCCATGAATGATTTGATATTGAGATAAAAACAGATGCATTGGACCTTCTCCATGTGGTCTATAATAACGGATATAACAGGCATTTAAAACTCCATATTGGTGCACGATTTCTACTTAAAATATCACAGAGAAGCAGAAGGCACTAATTTCGTGGAGTGACCCATCTACTAGAAAAAGTGAGAGATTCATATTGCTAATATTGTCTGTATTTTGTCAGTAATTTTTTAACCACATCAAAGCAGCCAAACCAGCAGACAAGCAAAACATTTCCCCAGTGAAAAAAACTCTATGGCTTTGGTAAAAATACTGTATCCTATGGTAAACCTCCACCTCGCGTCTCCATTTCTGAATGTGTTGTCAGTCTGTGTGTTTCCCTGAAAGAGAGGAAGGGTACTGACTGTTACATCATTTACCATAGCCAATGAGGATAGGCCTCTGACAACATAATTACAGACACAGAGGCACTGCTCACAACACAGCAACCATATTCCTGGCTATGGTACAGCTCTATCAGTCATAGACTAAAGCACAGGGGATGGAAGGGAGAGAGAGAGGTGGCATGGGGAGGGATTGGAGGCACCCTGATCCACCAGCAGCCCCTGTAGCTGTCTTGTCCCAGGCAAAGTGGCCCCTCCCCAGGCTGAAACTGGCCGGGGCTGGGGCCTGATTTGGCCCAGCTGGAGGAAGCGGGCGATCAGAGTTCAGTTGGTGCAGACAGAGCTAAAGTAAACAGCCGTGGTCACTGGGCAGGCCGTTAGCAGGCCTCGGACAGATGAGCAGGGGGCCAGGAGGACCACACACTCACACACAACACACAGCCAGACCACACAGGGGCTGGGGGGGGCGGGGCTCCGAGGCCTATGCACGCAAGAGCATGCCCCATCATAAGGGCTCCCCCATGGGCAGAGGCAAGTTGCAGATCAGGGTGGAGCAGAAGACGCCATGGAGGAACAATCGACTGTCATGGATGTGATCTGACATTACATGACCTCGACTTTCACATGTTCATCTCAATATGAAGACAACATAGTAATGGAGGATCTCCTCTGTTTTTCCCATCGTAGCAGAAATAGATGTGACGGTAAACACAAACAGGAAGAGGATCATGCTGCCAGATCTTAAAGTGTTGCTTAGAGAATAAGGCTCCATGACTGAGACATTCAGTCTATTCTGTAGGGGACACAGGGTGGGAAACATATGGAAGGCTCAAACTGACCCAGACCACAGAGGCACATGAAATAAGTATCATCATTTATTTGTGTCCAAAATGTTGTCTCCAATTCAAGTGTTATTTGATCGAAAATAAACAGGAAAATTTGAGTATGCTTAATAGAAATTGCTGCAAGTGCTACTAAATATAAGCCCCACAATATCACCAAAGTAAAATTCTGTGATATTTGTCATGATGGAAAATTCCCATGTTGTGAGGCATTTTTCTATTTTTGAATGTACTTTTGTGTATTTCTAGGGTAGTTGTGTTGTAACTCCCTTAAAACAGCCCACACAAAACCCTTTACACACACTGTAAATCATAAGCAAACACATTCCCATGGAGGTTGAACACACACACACCCACCAAACACGCACACAACACACACTCAAGCATAAATATGCTGTGGTGAAGGTTCTGCAGGCCGCATGGACATCAGTCTCCCAGTTTATCTGGACAGTGTCAGAATAACCCATGGGGGAGACCGACGAGAGAGAGAGAGTGTGTGTGTGTGTGTGTGTGTGTGTGTGTGTGTGTGTGTGTGTGTGTGTGTGTGTGTGTGTGTGTGTGTGTGTGTGTGTGTGTGTGTGTGTGTGTGTGTCAGGCTGACCTAGAGGGCAGAGTGAGGAGTAATGCTCTCAATCATAATTACTCCCCTCTGCCACAAATCACACCATCTGCCTCTCTTCACCTCAATACACACACACACACACACACAAGCACACACAAAAAGTCAGAATTTCTGTGAAATATGTGCTGTCAGTGAGAAGGAGGGAGAAAGAGTCCAAACTCACCTCTATAGTGGGTCTAGTAGTGGACACAGGACAGCTGCCAGAGAAGGGCAGGGTTTGAAAAGGGCAAGGTTAGAGAAGGGCAGAGTAGAGTAGTACTGGCCTAAACTGCACTATCAGCCTGCTCCACCACACGCTCTTCTGGGCATCATTAACACTCTGAACCATCCCTCCATTGCCTGTCATCACTTATCCCCATATTAAATACCACACTTATGATCAAATATGACAGAAGGTATGGACTGTGATCACTCCTCATCACGCCGTCATCTCATAATGGTACGGCCTGCATTTCGCCCCCATGCATAAGCTGCTCTAGCGGCTGATAAATCCTCAATGCAGGGTGGGCCAACAACTCACTAAAATACCTTTTGGCTGAATGAGGAACAGTTGAGAAATAAGTGGTGGTTTTCACTATATGAAATATTTGTGGTGTTTCTGTGTTCGTTAAACAGGTTGCTGTGTGTATGTATGTGTGTGTGTGGGAGGGGGGGGGGGGGGGTCTCTTATATATATTTGTTAGAGGATAGACATAGACAGGGTCATTTTGACCAATTCAATTATACATCAATCACAAGAGGGTTAGCACTTTCCTGTACAATTGTGGTCATTTTAGATGTGTGGAAGTTGTTTGAACACTGAAATTTACTGTGTGTGTCCAGGGATCAGGGTTGACAAGGACACCGGGGTACTTTAGTGTCTGGACAGGAGGCTGGGTCAGAGTGTCGAGTCTGGGGTCACAATTGGCCGGGGTCCTGGATGTCTGAGTTTAATAGGTTATCAGGATGAGCAGGAAGGTAAGGGCTAGACCTGGGACAGGGGTTGAAGAGGTTGGGGCTTGGGCTGGGATCCTATAGGTCCCTGGATGTGTGGGTCTGGTGCTACATGGGGCTGTGGGTGTGGGGTCCTGTCAGGTCCTGGGTCTAGGGTCCTGTCTCTATCTTTGTGGGGGAGCAGGGAACTTGTCTGTGTGCTGGTGAACTGGTGAGCTGGTTAAGGTCAGAGAACAGAGCAGAGCAGAGCAGCAGTGAAATATGGCTGTCTGTCAGGTAGAGGGGAAGCATTGCACAGACTCTGTCCTTCCTGCAGCACCACAATTGTGTCTGGGTCCCCGCCGGGCGACATGGGGGTCATGCCCCGCTCCACACACACAGCAATCCCAGGGAAATCACAGACTTGCTCACACCAACTAGCTCACATAGAAACACACACACTGTGGAACATAAAATGCTTGCTCACACACCATGAGAACTAAAGGGTAACTCAAAAGCCATGTTTTGACTTTTTGCAACTTTGCAACTGTGTACAGGACGCGGTACAACATTGTTGGTGACCGGGTTACTCACAAGCATGTTGTATCCAATTTAGTTTTCACCTGCATGTTTATAATGAATGTGTAATAAAAATGAATGTTTATCACAAATATATTTTTACAGTAGACTATTTAATATGTATATATATATATATAATATATTTTTACAGTAGAATTTAATATGTATATATATATATATATATATATATATATATATATATATATATACATATTATATATACATATTAAATAGTCTACTGTAAAAATATATTTGTGATAAACATTCATTTTTATTACACATTCATTATAAACATTTTTATTACACATTCATTATATATATATATATATATCATATACACAATGCATAATTAAATATCATGTGGTATAAAATAATACATTTTACAATAAACGTTCTTAATTATAGCAATGGGGAAATAAAGATTGGATAGCATTTTTATAAATGTATATATTTTCTCATTTCATTCTAGTATATACAGTAAACTTACGGAAAATATGCACATTTTCTGTAGTCCTACTGCTTAAATGTTCCTTTTTATTCCCGAGTGGCGCAGTAGTCTAAGGCACTGCATCTCAGTGCAAGAGATGTCACTACAGTCCCTGGTTCGAATCCAGGCTGTATCACATCCTGCCGTGATTGAGAGTCCCGTAGTGCGGCGCACAATTGGTCCAGGTTTGGCCTGGGTAGGCCGTCATTGTAAATAAGAATTTGTACTATAGCCGAGTTAAATAAAATAATAAAAATATATATATATTATTCTAGTGGGCCTAATCAACATTTAATGGAAATATATCACCTTTGTATTACAAAAGATAGCTACTTCAAGATGATATCTCCTGTTAATTCATTACATACATTTTTAATAAATGCATCTTTCATATATTTAAACGAATTCAATGTAGAATCATAATACATCAGTGTATGGGATTTCAGAATAATGTTGAATATTAGGAAATATTTATAACAACATTAATCACACCAATCTGATATACATATATTTATTTGTGAAATAACAAGATAGCCTATTGTTGTAAATTGTATAATTTGAAAACTTACAAGTGAAAGTACCTCTTGGTATGGTATATTAGAAATTATGAAGTTTAGCATTTTATTCGAAACATTTTCTATAGGATGTTATTCATACCTCAATTATTATGGTTCTAAAAATCTAAAACGAATAAAATCAGAAACCTGATTTTTAAGTATCAGATGGACGATCATTGGCCTGCTTCTTTCTTGACCATGTGTGTTCTATCATTCATACAGCCCATTGTGGAGCTGGTTGAGTACCATCTATTGTTTTATATCGCGGGCATCAGTGACATTGGCTGCTTGACATTTTCTTGCTCTCTGAAACAACGCAGTCTGAGACTGGAACATACTTTCCCTTGACCCTGCGCTCAAGGGAGATCACGAGGACTGTCGTGCGGAAGAGGCGACCCAACTGGCGAGGAAACCTCGGGTAGGAGATAACCGCGATGCAGGAAGACTTAAGGAATTGGTGACTCGCTTTCTTGTTTTACTTTTGTAATTTCGTTCTGCGAACACGCCTGACCTCTGCAACTGCGTCCATGCCAATGGTTCTCCGTTGTGTGAAACCAGTGGCCCTGCGAGATGCGCGTGTCTGACCTCTGGTTTGTGAAACCCAGACAGGAATATTTTGAGACGGATGGCCATGATTCTTCTACTTTAGCACAGAGTTAGTGTATGTTTAGAATTTATTTTCGAAAGCATTGCATAATGGGGATATCGAGAAGACATTTAGGAATTAATGTAGTAGCAACAATTAATGTTGAAGAGCAACACAGTTATCATGTGTATTATTGTTTATCTAAATGGGGCGGCAGGTAGCCTAGTGATTCTCGATTCCTTTGGCTGCGAACACGCCTGCGTTGGGCCAGTAACCGAAAGGTTGCTAGATCGAATCCCCAAGCTGACAAGGTAATCATATGTCATTCTGCCAATGAACATGGCAGTTAACCCACTATTCATAGACCGTCATTGTAAATAAGAATGTGTTCTTAATAACTGCATTGCCTCGTTAAATAAAGGAAAAATAAATAAAATATTGTGGTCAATATAAATATAAATAAGTGCGTCATACATAATCATGTAGGGCCTAGCCTATAGGCTATCATTCTCAACTTTCAATTGGAAAGTATTATTATTATTATTAGGCTATATCAAATGTATTATTATTATTATTAGGCTATATCAAATGTATTAACAGTAATATCGTTAGAATGAGTACAGCTGATTTAACCGTATCCCCAGATTACCTGGCTAGTAGGAAAAATACAATATGGCCTTAATCAATCTGGATATTTTGTTCAACTGGGGTACAAATACTGTAATAATACTGTATTGAGTTAATACATTCATTCATATCATATAGTGAAAGTTTGTTTTGAGACACTGATATTTTACAGCTTAATACATTTTACATCAATGCCTATACCATTTGAAATGACATTTTAGGGGTTTACCAATCCCAAATATTGGAAACGGTTTATTAACATGAATAGTTCAAATCGACTCGTATATTTTATATGGACCACAAGAAATAGAAAACCATGCATGTGGGACTAAATCATGCGGGTAGAAGAAGATATTCCTACATCAAACTGACAGTCTTGAACATCCATGGAGAGAGAAAGTCCGACTGCGGCCCACGTCTGGTGAAAACGTCGTCCAACTTTCACTACTTTCCAGATGATGGGTGGTTCTGTGTTTTTATTGGTGCAGGCGGCGCCCGGTCTCTCGGGATCGGTTTGACAGCCGCAAAATCCGGTCCAACTACACCGGGAGGCTTCGCACGGGTTATAGCCTACACGTCATAAAAATAAACAATGTTTTAAAAATCACCTGTTTTATTATGGAAGATGCTTCGTGCTTGCAGGTTCGTAAGCCCATCCAAAAATTGGAGTGTGTCGAATATTAGGGCGCGTGACTTTTTCTGGGCTGTAAGGTTGGACTGTTGGCATTGCATATATTCACACAACAATTTTTTTACTATCGTGTATTATACTTTTCATCTTAGAAGAAGTTGCAGATTTCCAATAACGTTGAATTTAGGCCCATATACTATATGTCTACAAAATTAAATAGACCTATTATGTAACTTTAGTAGAACATATCATTTCTCTATCCGAGAAAATAAATTGACAGCAATTCATAAAACAAACTCCATAGTTCTAAAAAAAAGCATTCGAGGAGAGGTGATGTAGCCTAGTGGTTAGAGCATTGGGCTAGTAACCGAAAGGTGGAAAGTTCAAATCCCCGAGCTGACAAGGCCGTTCTGCCCCTGAACAGGCAGGTAACCCACTGTTCATAGGCCGTCGTTGAAAATAAGAATTTGTTCTTAACTGACTTGCCTAGTAAAGTAATGGTAAAAAAATTAACAGGCATAGGAACCTAGGCCGATTTTCATATTAAAATGAGCAAACATTATTATTGTTCCTCTGAATTTGTTGGCCTATAAAATATCGATTGATTTGTTTCATGCTGTGACAAATAGGCCTGTTCGTGCGTTTCTCTTTGCAATTCATTGCTGTTGCGTCGAACTTTGCACCAGAGGGAGTTGGCTAACAAAGGTCCAGTAAAGTCTAGATAGCTCGCTTTTCGGATGTAAACATTCTGACAGCCAAGAAGGGTAGCGCTCAGAAAAAGGGTATCCCCCCTCGACCCTCGGTTATTTTCAAAGCTCATATAGACAAATCGACGGAAACGCGTTTCCACCATGCTAAATACACACACACACACACACACACACACACACACACACACACACACACACACACACACACACACACACACACACACACACACACACACACACACACACACACACACACACACACACACACACACACACACACACACACACACACACACACACACACACACACACACACACACACACACACACACACGACAACAGGGAGGGTGTTATTGGGCGTGCTGCTCTACTGATAAGTCCCTCCAGATGGCGTTAATCCACTTCACAGGGTTTTAACTTTAGTACTGATTAACAGCTCATTTGATGCAATAGCAAATAGGAACTCATGTTATATGTACCCTGAGAACAGACTCTTTTTTTATCACCTGAAGCACAAATAGAAAACCTTGTTCCATTTAACAATCTTTCCATAAAATGCTAAAATGTCATTTTGTAGGTTATATATTAAAGTGGAGTCAAATGTTGTGCTTAGTGATAGAGCAACTCGTTTTGAAGTCAAATACAAATGTAAATGCCATGCATCATATTAAAGTCAACATTCTGATAAGAAAACAGCACAACTGTTTGTAATATCAAATATTTGAACATCTGTACCAGTGATTAGAGATATTTGCAATTGGGGAATATATCCTGGGTACAACTGAGAGCCAGAGATACATCTCCATTAGAAATGCTGCATTGAGCCAAAAACATCTCATGGTTTAAAGGATGATGGCAGGGAATCATGCATTTTTGCTGCGTCTGATATGATGTCACATCCACATGGGAGAGACAATCAGACCCACTTCCTCTATCCTGCCTTATACACTAATGACCCCACCACTTTACATATCACGCTAACCATTCCTAAAGGACTGGCACAGTGAAAACAGCACTGATATTCTAGCTACAGAGACGGGTCATTAAACTGAGATTGTCAGTCTATATTACATTATGACTCTAAAGATGGCTAATTCAAATGGAGTATGATAACATTCAGTTCCCAGAACACCATGTCTACATCTTGTATTACACACAGAAACACACCCTCACTCACTCACTCACTCACTCACTCACTCACTCACTCACTCACTCACTCACTCACTCACTCACTCACTCACTCACTCACTCACTTACCCTCCTCTCTCACTCACTGATGCACTCACGAACACACACACACCAAATAAAATAAAATGTTATTTGTCACATGCCTTTTCAAACTACGGTTGTGGACTAACAATTAAATGTTTACTTAAGTGTCCTTTTCCAACAATGCAGAGTTAAGATTTAAAACAAAGATACACTGTATATAGAAATTGTAACAGGAGGACTAAATACACAGTGAATAATGAATAACAATAACGAGTAAAATCAAAATGGCTATATAGGGAGTACCAGTACCGAGGTGATGTGCAGGGGTACGAGGTAACTGAGGTAGCTACAGTATGTACATGTAGTAGGGGTAAAGTGACTAGGTAACCGGATAGGTAATAGACAGTAGCAGCAGCATATGTGGTGTGTGTGTGTGTGTGTGTGTGTGTGTGTGTGTGTGTGTGTGTGTGTGTGTGTGTGTGTGTGTGTGTGTGTGTGTGTGTGTGTGTGTGTGTGTGTGTGTGTGTGTGTGTGTGTGTGTGTGTGTGTGTGTGTGTGTGTGTGCGTGCGTGAGTGCGTGCGTGCGTGTCTGTGTGTGTGTGTGGCATCAATATGCATGTGTGTGTGTGTGGTGTCAATATGCATGTGTGCATGTGCTATGTGTGTGGAATATGTAGTGTGTGTATGTACTTTTTACCAGTCAAAAGTTTGGACACACCTACTCATTCAAGGGTTTTTCTTTATTTTTACTATGTTCTACATTGTGGAATAATAGTGAAGACGTCAAAACTATGAAATACCACATATGAAATCATTTAGTAACCAAAAAAGTGTTAAATAAATCAAAATAAATTTTATATTTGTGCTTTGCACACTCTTGGCATTAATCATTTCTAGCTTACTACATAATTCCATATGTCATTTCATAGTGTTGACGTCTTCACTATTATTCCACAATGTAGAACATAGTAAAAATAAAGAAAAACCCTTGAATGAGTAGGTGTGTCCAAACTTTGGACTGGTACTGTATGTGTGTATAAAGATGTCAGTTTAACTATGTGCCAGTGTGTGTTCATGGAGTCAGTGCAAGAGAGTTAGTGCAACAAACGGTCAATACAGGTAGTACGTGTAGCCGTTTGATTGACTATTTGGTTGTCTTGTTTAGCAGTCTTATGGCTCGGGAGTAGAAGCTGTTTAGGGTTCTGTTGGTTCCAGATTTGGTGCACTGACACCGCTTGCCATGCGGCAGCAGAAAGAACAGTCTATGGCTTGGGTGGCTGGAGTCTTTGACAATTTTTCTCTGACTCTCTCTCTCTCTCTCTCTCTCTCTCTCACACACACACACACACACACACACACACACACACACACACACACACACACACACACACACACACACACACACTGAGAGAGAGAGAGAGAGAGAGAGAGAGAGGAGAGAGAGAGAGAGAGAGATACTGGTGACAGGGTCATGTAGGAGAAACACTTTAGTGTGCCTGTTGCCCTTTCATCTATCTGCTCCACTAAATGGTCATAATTGATGCATCTGTCTGTCTGTTGGCAGCACATGATTTGGCTGGGCCTGTCTCTGGGGACCCCAATAGCCTTCCAGACCCTCATTCCATGCTTCCATACTTCTGAATATCCAGAGTCACAATCTTCTACAGTTCTAGAAGTTTAGAGTTAAAGGGCCAGTTTTCCTGACCCAGATTAGGCGTTTCCCAAGAATACACTGAAATGGAGAGTTCCTTTCAGAATTGTATTGTTCCAGAGTTGTGTGTCCGTGAGCAGACACAGGGCTCAGAACGAGCCAGGTTTCACCCACCTAGAGGAAGAGGAACAGCACTCACTGTGGACCAAATAACAGCACAACATAGTCCTGCTCCACAGCCTGTCGGACGGTGTCACAGAACAAAATAACTGCTGTGTCACTCAATATCACGCAATCAATTATAGGTCAATCTATAAAGCCTGTTGTCTGTTTTGAGTAAATGAGGTGGTAATATTAAGGAGTGAGAATGTGTTCCCTAAAAGTGGAGTAAATAGTACACAACAGGCTCATAAAATAAAAAGCTTTAAAAACAGCAGAACATGACATTTGTCAATTTGGTCACACATTCTTTGGATAGATGCTCTACAGATCCTAATATCCTAATATCAACAAACTATCTGTTGATAAGAAACAGCTTGCTAAGGTTACAGTTAGGGTTAGGATTAGGTATAGAATACGGGTTAGGGTAATAGGTTAAGGTTAGGACTAGGGTAAGAGTTAAGGTTAGGGTTAGATATAGGGTTAGTAGATAGTTAGTTGAAATGTTACTGATAGTCTGTATATAGAGCATCTACAGATGGACTATCCAAATAAAGACTTACCAGCGATTTATATAGCTAAGAATCCTAAGGAATCCAGTGCTTTAAGAGATAGTTACCATAAAGTGTGTTGCATTGACATTATGGAGCAGTAAATGACAGAGAGGAGATAGTTGGACTGGGCTGTTCTCATGCTACAAACAGGCGTCTGGCTGTTTACGAGAAGGGGCCTGGAGGAGGGGGGGGTCTGGATGTTTTTGGTAAGGACCTGATGGAGTGTGCTGAGAGGGTTTGGGGGGGGGGGTCTGTATGCGGCCGTCCATGGAAAACAGTAACCAGAGAGCGTCCCTGGAGCATTTGGGGTAGAGGGGGGGCTCCTGTGACCCATCACTGAGGCAGTGTAGACGACAAGGAGCCCTTATAACAGTGCTGTCATTCACAAATCAACATGTACAACGTTCCGCACACACACACACACACACACACACATTCTAACTCTCTCAGCCCGGTGCCCTGTGCCCCACACAATCCATTGTAGGTTTGCCAAATAGAGCTGTGAAAGGGCTGCTTTCCTCTACAGTGAGTTTCTGTGTCAACGGCAGCTTTCCCTCCATACATCACGGCCCGGAACAAAGACGGACTAACTATCCACGACTCTATTTGTTATTCATCCATCTATCTATTTCCTGAATCAGCAGAGCAACACGTAGGCACATGCACACGTACAGCTGAACATAGATGAGTTTTAAGCATAACCAGGTTCAACTGAAGCCGAAAGCAACCATTGAGAAAGGAAAGGCCATTAACGTGTGAAAATGATGACGAAAGATGTGCGCAAGTTGGGGAAATACTTTCCTAAGGGAGAAGGTTCTGATTTTTGAGTGTGGTAAGTCTGAACAGATTAAGATTGATGGAATGGAGGTCTCAATTTTTCCAAATTCGAAGTTTTCCAAACAAGGATAATATAAATATGAAGCAATCTGGCCCATTAAATTCAGATTGAATTGAAGTTATGTGAATATTAAATGAAAAATGTCAAATCGAACACAGGAAATATAGGTGTGTGCGTATTTGTTTGTGTGTGTGTGCGTGCGTGCATGAGTGCATACATGAATGCATGTGTGTGTGCATGTGTGTGTGCACTCACCAACGTGCATGTGTCTGCTATAAGTGGGGGGCACAGCGTCAGGACTCAGGGCATAGTTAGAAAGCTATCAGAGAGTGCTCAAATATCCTCTTTCGTGACGTGTGATCCATAAATATTTTAAGTGGAAGGGGCTGCGCTGTGATGGAGGGCAAATCAAATTAACCCACTACTTCCTCAGGGTTCCCCCTGTCTGTGCGGCCAACCTGGGTGTCTCCAACATTGCCAATTCACCTCCCTAGAAGGGGTTAACTCCTGAATTAAACCACTCAAACACTTTTATATAAATCAGTCAAGTTTAATAAAGAGCTGATTTAATCAACGGATGAAGTGGACAAGAAGCACTTGAGGGAAAGAAAAGTAGATTTTTGGCTTTATAGATGTGATTTAATGGTTAGACATCACATAATGATGAAGTTGGCTTAAATATACATTCCCTTAAAAATCAAGCATTTTTCAGACCTAATATTAACTGAATATTATTATGAATGTGAACTCCTGGTCATAAAGTATCATGTCATATTTCTCTTGGCACAGAGGTCCATCAAATCAAATCAAATTTATTTATAATGCCCTTCATACATCAGCTGATATCTCAAAGTGCTGTACAGAAACCCAGCCTAAAATCCCAAAAAGCAAGCAATGCAGGTGTTGATGCACGTTGGCTAGGAAAAACTCCCTAGAAAGGCCAAAACCTAGGAAGAAACCTAGAGAGGAACCAGGCTATGAGGGGTGGTCAGTCCTCTTCTGGCTGTGCCGGGTGGAGATTATAACAGAACATGGCCAAGATGTTCAAATGTTCATAAATGACCAGCATGGTCAAATAATAGGTAGCACGTCCGGTGAGCAGGTCAGGATTCCATAGCCGCAGGCAGAACAGTTGAAACTGGAGCAGCAGCACGGCCAGGTGGACTGGGGACAGCAAGGAGTCATCATGCAATGTAGTCCTGAGGCATGTTCCTACGGGTCAGGTCCTCCGAGAGATAGAAAGAAAGAGAGAAAGAGAGAATTAGAGAGAGCATACTTAAATTCACACAGGACATCGGATAAGGCAGGAGAAGTACTCCAGATATAACAAACTGACCCTAGCCCCCCAACACATAAACTACTGCAGCATAAATACTGGAGGCTGAGACAGGAGTGGTCAGGAGACGATGATACCCCAGGACAGGGCCAAACAGGAAGGATATAACCCCACCCACTTTGCCAAAGCACAGCCCCCACACCACTAGAGGGATATCTTCAACCACCAACTTACCATCCTGAGACAAGGCCGAGTATAGCCCACAAAGATCTCCACCATGGCACAACCCAAGGGGGGGGCGCCAACCCAGACAGGAAGATCACATTAGTGACTCAACCCACTCAAGTGATGCACCCCTCCTAGGGACGGCATGAAAGAGCACCAGTAAGCCAGTGACTCAGCCCCTGTAATAGGGTTAGAGGCAGATAATCCAAGTGGAAGGAGGGGAACCGGCCAGGCAGAGACAGCAAGGGCGGTTCGTTGCTCCAGAGCCTTTCCGTTCACCTTCACACTCCTGGGCCAGACTACACTCAATCATATGACCCACTGAAGAGATGAGTCTTCAGTAAAGACTTATAGGTTGAGACCGAGTTTGCGTCTCTAACATGGGTAGCCATCCACTTCCTTATGTCTGAAACACAGGCTTCTAGCGAGGGCAATTTTGGGGCTTCACCATGTTTCATTGAAATGTACAGCTGTGTGTCATCCGCATAGCAGTGAAAGTTAACATTGTCACTCCCTGGCCATAGAGAGGCTTTTTATTCTCTATTTTGGTTAGGCTAGGGTGTGACTAGGGTGGGCGTTCTATGTTCTTTTTTCTATGTTTTTGTATTTCTTTGTTTTTGGCCGGGTATGGTTCTCAATCAGGACCAGCTGTCTGTCGTTATCTCTGATTGAGAACCATACTTAGGTAGCTCTTGCCCACATGGGATTTGTAGGTAGTTATTTTCTGTTTAGTGTGTTTTGCACCTGACGGAGCTGTTTCGGTTGTTTCTTTAGTTCCTTGTTGTATTTAGTGTTCAGTTTTTTTAAATGTTGATGAACACTTACCACGCTGCATCTTGGTCCTCACCCTCTACGACCAACGGTCGTTACAAACATTGTGATTTCGAATGACATCCCCAATAGGTAAAATATGTAGTGAAAACAATAGTGGTCCTAAAACGGAACCTTGAGGAACCCCGAAATTTACAGTTGATTTGTCAGAGGACAAACCATTCACAGAGACAAATTGATATCTTTCCAATAGATAAGATCTAAACCAGGCCAGAACTTGTCCGTGTAGACCAATTTGGGTTTCCAATCTCTCCAAAAGAATGTGGTGTTCGATGGTATCAAAAGCAGCACTAAGGTCTAGGAGCACGAGGACAGATGCAGAGCCTCGGTCTGATGCCATTAAAATTCATTTAGCACCTTCACACGTGCAGTCTCAGTGGTATGATGGGGTCTAAAACCAGACTGAAGCATTTCGTATACATTGTTTGTCTTCAGGAAGGCAGTGAGTTGCTGCGTAACAGCCTATTCTAAAAAATTTGAGAGAATTGGAAGATTCGATTTAGGCCGATAGTTTTTATATTTTCTGGGTCAAGGTTTGGCTTTTTCAAGAGAGGCTTTATTACTGCCACTTTTAGTGAGTTTGGTACACTTCCGGTGGATAGAGAGGCATTTATTATGTTCAACATAGGAGGGCCAAGCACAGGGAGCAGCTCTTTCAGTAGTTTAGTTGGAATAGGGTCCAGTATGAAGCTTGAAGGTTTAGAGGCCATGATTATTTTCATCATTGTGTCAAGAGATATAGTACTAAAACACTTGAGTGTCTCTCTTGATCCTAGGTCCTGGCAGAGTTGTGCAGACTCAGGACAACTGAGCTTTGAAGGAATATGCAGATTTAAAGAGGAGTCCGTAATTTGCTTTCTAATAATCATGATCTTTTCCTCAAAGAAGTTCATGAATTTATTACTGCTGAAGTGAAAGCCGCCATCACTTGGGGAATGCTGCTTTTTGTTAGCTTTGCGACAGTATCAAAAATAAATTTCAGATTTTTCTTATTTTCCTCAATTAAGTTGGAAAAATAGGATGATCGTGCAGCAGTAAGGGCTCTTCGATACTGCACGGTTCTGTCTTTCCAAGCTAGTCGGAAGACTTCCAGTTTGGTGTGGCGCCATTTCCGTTCCAAGTTTCTGGAAGCTTGTTTCAGAGCTCGGGTATTTTCTGTATACCAGGGAGCTAATTTCTTATGAGAAATGTTTTTAGTTTTTTAGGGGTGCAACAGCATCTAGGGTATTGCGCAAGGTTAAATTGAGTTCCTCAGTCAGGTGGTTAACTGATTTTTGTCCTCTGACGTCCCTGGGTAGGCAGAGGGAGTCTGGAAGGGCATCAAGGAATCTTTGTGTTGTCTGTGAATTTATAGCATGACTTTTGATGCTCCTTGGTTGGGGTCTGAGCAGATTATTTGTTGCAATTGCAAACGTAATAAAATGGTGGTCCGATAGTCCAGGATTATGAGGAAAAACATTAAGATCCACAACATTTATTCCATGGGACAAAACTAGGTCCAGAGTATGACTGTGACAGTGAGTAGGTCCAGAGACATGTTGGACAAAACCCACTGAGTCGATGATGGCTCTGAAAGCCTTTTGGAGTGGGTCTGTGGACTTTTCCATGTGAATATTAATGTCACCAAAAATGTGAATATTATCTGCTATGACTACAAGGTCCGATAGGAATTCAGGGAACTCAATGAGGAACGCTGTATATGGCCCAGGAGGCCTGTAAACAGTAGCTATAAAAAGTGATTGAGTAGGCTGCATAGATTTCATGACTAGCTCATGACTAGCTCAAAAGAAGAAAAAGTATTTTTTATTTTTTTGTAAATTGAAATTTGCTATCGTAAACCTCCGCCTTTGCGGGATGCACGGGGGATATGGTCACTAGTGTAACCAGGAGGTGAGGCCTCATTTAACACAGTAAATTCATCAGGCTTAAGCCATGTTTCAGTCAGGCCAATCACATCAAGATTATGATCAGTGATTAGTTAATTGACTATAATTGCCTTTGAAGTAAGGGATCTAACATTAAGTAGCCCTATTTTGAGATGGGAGGTATCACAATCTCTTTCAATAATGACAGGAATGTAGGAGGTCTTTATCCTAGTGAGATTGCTAAGGCGAACACCGCCATGTTTAGTTTTGCCCAACCCAGGTCGAGGCACAGACACGGTCTCAATGGGGATAGCTGAGCTGACTACACTGACTGTGCTAGTGGCAGACTCCACTAAGCTGGCAGGCTGGATAACAGCCTGCTGCCTGGCCTGCACCCTATTTCATTGTGAAGCTAGAGGAGTTCGAGCCCTGTCTATGTTGGTAGATAAGATGAGAGCACCCCTCCTGCTAGGATGGAGTCCTCAGCAGGCCAGCAGGACAGATGATACCCTGCATTTACACAACAGAACTTCTGTGGTAAGACAGAAAAGAAAGACAGAAACAACCATATTCCCTTCAATCATTCACATTCTCTTATCCATCTCACTTTTCAGAGGTTTCATTGATAACTCCCCACCCTGAATCTTTTTCCCTAGCACAATCCTAATATCATCCACCGATCCTTCCCCCTCTTCTTCCCCACCCTGAACCTTCTCTGTGACTTCCTGTCCCCAATAACCTCCTTCTCCCATGTCAGAAAACACATGATTTCCAATAACCGACTCCTGCCACTTCTAAGACAGAACCCAGCCCTTTTAACAAGACGTAAGGCCTTTCCACCATAGAGACACAGCAGTGGCTAGACAGTACTGGAGAGCCCAGCGAAAACATTGGCTTTGGTGAAGATGTAAAGCAAATAAATAGCAGTGCGCCAATCTCATTCCTGAGGCCTGGGGTTGCTGATTTCATTAGAGAGCAACACACTATTAGAGCTGCCTCAGTTTGCTTTGCTGCCGCACACAGAACCCCACATTTCCATAATGCAGCCGGAGATACGGTTTCACCCAAGTGGGCCAAGCACAAACCACTTCCGCTGCAAACCGCTCTCTTTGGTTATTATATATTCTCACAATAAATACGATGGAGAATGCGGCGAGCGTCTCGATGACGGGGTTAACTTTGGACTCGGGTCAACGCAGACTACTCTGCAATGTGTGCTGTACAGGGCCCTCATTATATAAAGGGAAAATAATTCAAGGTATTAGCAGTTTTGCTCTTGCTATTTTTCACGTGTTGTCTTAAGATGTCTGTCTGTCAGTCTATGTTCCAGTTGAAACATATTACGTCCACAGTAGCATACATTAGTATTTACACTCAAATAAGTTCAAATAAGGTGACCTAACTGCTGGCGCTCTTCTGGCACATTATTGTCCTCCTTATTCATATGTCTCCTAGGACCAATAGCCTCATATTACACCACTACTGGTTGGAGCTCCACAACCACCTGACAACAGTTATTTAACCCCCAGCCAGAGCGCTAGCTCCTGCTCCCCAGCCCTGCCAGATGTTCCAACACAAGACGAGAGGGGAGAATTAGATGAGACCTTGAATCAAAAGGCATTACACACCGAGCATATAGTGAGCTTCCTCATAACCCTTTAAAGTGCTATTCCATTTCACTGCATACCACCACCAGGGCACTACAGAAGCAGGGGATTGGAGAAGTGAGAGGGACCAATTAGGAACTTTATAACTGGGGTGAGGAGTCTCAGAACAATGTAGCCTTTCTTCAGTCTTCCAGTAGCAGGGTTAGGGTAATAGCAGCAGCAGTAGTATTACCATGGGTGTGTAAGTATGGCCTTCCAGCGTGGCGATGGAGTTATGTGAGCGACACACATTAGCTAACAGGGGGAAGAAGTGTGTTTCTTCTCCTCTGCTGACGTGTTGTCCTGACATGGCCAGCGATGATTCAGTGCCAGACCCTCCATCCATCCATCTCTCACACACTCAGCCATAGTCACAGTGGCTACAGTACAGGCAGCTCAACGTGCCAAACTAGAGGAATGAGGGTTCACAATGAGATCATCAATGTTGGCAGAGATTTGTTTTAATCTAGACTTTTTTATTCTCCTTTTTAGCAGAGTAATGAAACAGTCTCAATTCAGCCTATATCGTACTAACCTGAACGCAGCAACTCAACAGGAGTCTAAGGTTATAAAATAATGGCTATGGCCAGGTATATCAAACTATGTTTTATCCCTACTGCTATAGCCTCTGTACCAGCCTATCGATCGAATGAACCGCTTGGCATAGTTACAGGAACTAGGAACGTTTCATCAGTCTCAATGCTTGAGCCTAATGAAGACAAACACTTTCAATGTAGTTATTTTTGAGAAATGAAAGGTAACAATGACTTGTTTAGTCTAAGAGGCCAGTTCAGTCAGACCACCCCAGGCCCTGTGGAGAGAGAGAGAGAGAGAGAGAGAGAGAGAGAGAGAAGGAGTGTATAGGTGGAGTTTAGGATTTATGAATCTTAATAGTTCTTCTATTAACACAATATTTACTACCACAGGGCAGATTCCAATAAATCACCAAAGCCTTATGGACTCACACTATACCCCTTGAATACAGTGGCCATTTGTGTGTGACCAGTGACCACCAACTTGTTCTGGTTCTAGGTGTTCCGCCCTGTGTCTGAATTTGCATCGGTGGGAACGTGAATGAATCACTGGGGTGTTAACAATGGCGTGACGGTGAGACGGCATGAGAAACTTCCCCAGGCCAAACCCACACTCTGACCAGTCTAACAGCTACAGCACAATCACACATCAGCACCCCAGGTGGTGAGGGTAGGCAACAACATCTCCACCCCGCTGATCCTCAACACTGGGGCCCCACAAGGGTGCGTTTTGAGCCCTCTCCTGTACTCCCTGTTCACCCACGACTGCGTGGCCACGCACGCCTCCAACTCAATCATCAAGTTTGCTGACGACACAACAGTGTTAGGCTTGATTACCAACAACGACGAGACGGCCTACAGGGAGGAGGTGAGAGCCCTCGGAGTGTGGTTTCAGGAAAATAACCTCACACTCAACGTCAACAAAACTAAGGAGATGATTGTGGACTTCAGGAAACAGCAGAGGGAACACCCCCTTATCCACATCGATGGAACAGTGGTGGAGAGGGTAGTAAGTTTTAAGTTCCTCGGCATTAACATCACAGACAAACTGAATTGGTCCACTCACACAGACAGCATCGGGAAGAAGGCGCAGCAGCGCCTCTTCAACCTCAGGAGGATGAAGAAATTTGGCTAGTCACCAAAAGCACTCACAAACTTCTACAGATGCACAATCGAGAGCATCCTGGCGGGCTGTATCACCGCCTGGTACGGCAACTGCTCCGCCCACAACCGTAAGGCTCTCCAGAGGGTCGTGAGGTCTGCACAACGCATCACCGGGGGCAAACTACCTGCCCTCCAGGACACCTACACCACCTGATGTTACAGGAAGGCCATAAAGATCATCAAGGACAACAACCACCCGAGCCACTGCCTGTTCACCCCGCTATCATCCAGAAGGCGAGGTCAGTACAGGTGCATCAAAGCTGGGACCGAGAGACTGAAAAACAGCTTCTATCTCAAGGCCATCAGACTGTTAAACAGCCACCACTAACATTGAGTGGCTGCTGCCAACACACTGACTCAACTCCAGCCACTTAAATAATGGGAATTGATGGGAAATGATGTAAAATATATCACTAGCCACTTTAAACAATGCTACCTAATATAATTTTTACATACCCTACATTATTCATCTCATATGTATATGTATATACTGTACTCTATATCATCTACTGCATCCTTATGTAATACATGTATCACTAGCCACTTTAACTATGCCACTTTGTTTACATACTCATCTCATATGTATATACTGTACTAGATACCATCTACTGTATCTTGCCTATGCTGCTCTGTACCATCACTCATTCACATATCTTTATGTACATATTCTTTATCCCCTTACAGTTGTGTATAAGACAGTAGTTTTGGAATTGTTAGTTAGATTACTTGTTGGTTATTACTGCATTGTCGGAACTAGAAGCACAAGCATTTCGCTACACTCGCATTAACATCTGCTAACCATGTGTATGTGACTGTCACGCTTTGGTCTTAGTATTTTGTGTTTTAGATAATTAGTTGGTCAGGCCAGGGTGTGACATGGGTTTATGTTATTGTGTTGTTGTATTGGGGTTTTTGTAGGCATTGGGATTGTGGTTGATTAGGGGTGTGTTTAGTTTAGGTTTGGCTGCCTGAGGCGGTTCTCAATCAGAGTCAGGTGATTCCTGTTGTCTCTGATGGGGAACCGTATTTAGGTAGCCTGGGTTTCACTGTGTATTTCGTGGGTGATTGTTCCTGTCTCTGTGTAGTTTCACCAGATAGGCTGTAATTAGGTTTCACGTTCCGTTTTGTTGTTTTGTATTTGTATCGTCATTTGTTTCATTAAAAACATGAGTAACCAACACGCTGCATTCCGGTCCGACTCTCTTTCGACAAACGAAGAACGCCGTTACAGTGACAAATAAAATTTGATTGGATTTGATTTTGATTTAACTAATACACAGTAAAAGGAGGGAAATAGCACATCTTAAGTTGTAAGATTAAAATTGAAACTAAGCAAAAATAGAAACAGACCTTTTTCAGGACCCTGTCTTTCAAAGATAATTTGTAAAAATCCAAATAACTTCACAGATCTACATTGTAAAGGGTTAAAACACTGTTTTCCATGCTTGTTCAATGAACCATAAACAATTAATGAATATGCACCTGTGGAACGGTCGTTAAGACACTAACAGCTTACAGACGGTAGGCAATTAAGGTCACAGTTATGAAAACTTAGGACACTAAAGAGGCCTTTCTACTGACTCTGAAAAACACCAAAAGAAAGATGCCCAAGGTCCCTGCTTATCTGCGTGAACGTGTCTTAGGCATGCTGCAAGGAGGCATGAGGAGTGCAGATGTGGCCAGGGCAATAAATTGCAATGTCCATACTGTGAGACGCCTAAGACAGCGCTACAGGGAGACAGGACGGACAGCTTCACAGGATGGTTACATCTGAACATCACACCTACAGAACAGGTACAGGATGGCAACAACAACTACCTGGGTTACACCAGGAACGCACAATCCCTCCATCAGTGCTCAGACTGTCTGCAATAGGCAGAGGCTGGGCTGAGGGCATGGAGGCCTGTTGTAAGGCAGGTCCTCACCAGACATCGCCGGCTTTGGGCACAAACCCACCGCTGCTGGACCAGACAGGACTGGCAAAAAGTGCTCTTCACTGACGAGTCCAGTTTTGTCTCACCAGGGGTGATGGTTGGATTTGAGTTCCAGAGGGTCGTCGAAGAAATGAGGGTTACACCAAGGCCTGTACTCTGGAGCGGGATCGATTTGGAGGTGGAGGGTCCTTCATGGACTGAGGCGGTGTGTCACAGCATCATCGGACTAAGCTTGTTGTCATTGCAGGCAATCTCAATGCTGTGTGTTACAGGGAAGACATCCTCCTAAAGATCATGTGGACAACACCCTTCCTGCAGGCTCATCCTGACATGACCCTCCAGCATGACAATGTCCCCAGCCGTTCTGTGTGTTATTTCCTGCAAGACAGGAATGTCAGTGTTCTGCCATGACCAGTGAAGAGCCCAGATCTCAATCCCATTGAGCATCTGGGACCTGTTGGATTGGAGCTGGGCCATTCCCCCAGAAATGTTCGGGAACTTGCAGGTGCCTGGAAGAGTGGGGTAACATCTCACAGCAAAAACTGGCAAATCTGGTGCAGTCCATGAGGAGGAGATGCACTGCAGTACTTAATGCAGCTGGTGGCCACACCAGATACTGACTGTTGCTTTTGATTTTGACCCCCCCCTTTGTTCAGGGACACATTATTAAATTTCTGTTAGTCACATGTCAGTGGAACTTGTTCAGTTTATGTCTCATTGAGTGGCTGCTGCCAACGCACTGACTCAACTCCAGCCACTTCAATAATGGGAATTGATGGGAAAGGATGTAAAATATATCACTAGCCACTTTAAACAATGCTACCTAATATAATGTTTACATACCCTACATTATTCATCTCATATGTATACGTATATACTGTACTCTATCATCTACTGCATCCTTATGTAATACATGTATCACTAGCCACTTTAACTATGCCACTTTGTTTACATACTCATCTCATATGTATATACTGTACCCGATACCATCTACTGTATCTTGCCTATGCTGCTCTGCACCATCACTCATTCATATCTTTATGTACATATTCTTTATCCCCTTACACTGTGTATAAGAAATTAGTTTTGGAATTGTTAGTTAGATTACTTGTTGGTTATTACTGCATTGCCGGAACTGGAAGCACAAGCATTTCGCTACACTCGCATTAACATCTGCTAACCATGTGTATGTGACAAATAAAATTTGATTTGATTTGAGTTGTTGAATCTTGTTATGTTCATACAAATATTTACACATGTTAAGTTTGCTGAAAATAAACGCAGTTGAATGTGAGAGGACGTTTCTTTTTTTGCTGAGTCCATTTTCTTATTTGACCGATAACAGTGACAAACCTCAAATCACTTCTTTGTAGATAGTACTGTAAAATGGCTTTAACCAGCTCTCAAAAACAATACCCAAATGGGTAAAAAATTATCTGTCTAACAATAATTTCTACTCTCTCTCTCTCTCTCTCTCTCTCTCTCTCTCTCTCTCTCTTTCTCTCTCTCTCTCTCTCTCTCTCTCCTTCTCTTTCTCCCTTCTTTCTTTCTTTCTCTCTCTCTCTCTCTCTCTCTCTCTCTCTCTCTCTCTCCCTCTCTCTCTCTCTCTCCTCCTCTGCCTCCTTCCCTGGTTTATCTGGAGGTATTGCTAGATGGCGAGACAGTGACAGATCATAGAGGGAAATCGAGGCCTTGCATGCCATGGAATCCAGTCAGATAAGGACCCACAGTGGCTGTGTGTGTGTGCGTGTGTGTGTGTGTGTGTGTGTGTGTGTGTGTGTGTGTGTGTGTGTGTGTGTGTGTGTGTGTGTGTGTGTGTGTGTGTGTGTGTGTGTGTTTAGCATGGGGTATTCTGGCTTCTGATTGCTAGTACCAGGCTTCCCACATGAAAGTGTTCCTCCGCCCCAGGGAAGAGATTCCTGGCTGTTTGGCAAAAAGAAGGGGGGTGTTGAGCTGGGAGAAGGGAATAAAGTGTGTGTGGAAGGGGAGAGTGGCGCAAGGAAGGATTTAGGTGAAGGAGGGTTGCCCAAAATGACACACAGACACACACACACAGACAAACACACACCCACACACACACACAAACACAGACACCCTACCCGCCTCCCCTAAGTGAGGACCGCACAGGGGCTTGCCCCCCTCCCAACCGCCGTCCTCCCCACATCCCTCTCTTCCCCCTCTCAGCTTTAATTGAGAGACAAATGGATCTTTCAGAGCCCACTACTACGTCCCCATACATCAGTCATGACAATGTTAGCTTTATGACGAGGTGCTCGCCTTGACCTGAGCCATATGTTCGGCCCGCGCCACACACACGCACACTCACCTCCATACCATGCTAATGGCTCCTTGGTAATTGCCTGTTGTTTTACTATTAAAGGTAATTTAGGCCCTAATGGAATTCATTCAACATTGTGCAGTGGCCCCACCCTGGCTGGCTGGCCCTACTTTGTGGAGGCTTTTCCTGTGCTACGGATCAACAGCCTCTCTATGTATTAGAACACAATACCATATCAGTCTATATGATCAAATAATACATATACACCATATATACAAAAGTATGTGGACACCCCTTCAAATTAGTAGATTCAGCTGTTTCAGTCACACCCGTTGCTGACAGGTGTATAAAATCGAGCACACCACCATGCAATCTCCATAGACAAACATTGGCTGTAGAATGGCCTTACTGAAGAGACTATAAACGTGGCACTGTTATAGTATGCCACCTTTCCAACAAGTCAGTTTGTCTTGCCCTGCCCTGCTAGAGCTGCCCCGGTCAACTGTAAGGGCTGTTATTGTGATGTGGAAACGTCTAGGAACAACAAAAGTTCAGGCCCAAAGTGGTAGGCCTCACAAGATCACAAAACTGGACCACCGGGTGCTGAAGCGCGTTGGAACACTCACTACCAAGTTCCAAACGGTCTCTGGAAGCAACGTCAGCACAAGAACTGTTCGTCGGGAGTTTCAGGAAATGGGTTTCCATGGCCGAGCAGCCACACACAAGCCTTAGATCGCAATGTGCAATACCAAGCACCGGCTGGAGTGGTGTAAAGCTCTCCGGAGCATTCTCTGGAGGGATGAATAACGCTTCACCATCTGGCAGTCAGACGGATTAATCTGGGTTTGGCGGATGCCAGGAGAACGCTACCAGCCTGAATGCATAGTGCCAACTGTCAAGTTTGGTGGAGGAGGAATAAAGGTCTGGGGCTGTTTTTCATGGTTCGGGCTAGGCCCCTTAGTTCCAGTGGAAATTTTAACGCTACAGCATACAATGACATTCTAGACAATCCTGTCCTTCCAACTCCGTGTCAACAGTTTGGGGAAGGCCCTTTCTTGTTTCAGCATGACAATGCCCCGTGCACAAAGCGAGGTCCATACAGAAATGGATTGTCGAGTCGGTGTGGAAGAACTTGACTGGTCTGCACAGACCCCTGACCTCAACCCCATCGAGCTGCTTTGGGATGACTTTAGACACCAACTGTAAGCCAGGCCTAATCGCCCAACATCAGTGCCAGACCTCACTAATGCTCTTGTGGCTGAATGGAAACAAGTTCCCTCAGCAATGTTTCAACATATAGTGGAAAGCCTTCCCAGAATGGAGGCTGTTGTAGCAGCAAAAGAGGGACCAAATCCATATTAATGCCCATGATTTTGGAATGAGATGTTTGACGAGCAGGTGTCCACATACCTTTCATGTAGTGTACCATCCATATGGCATTACATTACTAAAAGCTGAGTGATCATAGATAATACACTTGAGGAACTGCAGCAATAGTGTTTGTGTGACATGGTTGTTGGGATGAGGAAAAGAAAGAAAACGTTAGAGGGAGAGAGAGGGAGAGAGAGAGAGGGAGAGAGAAAGAGAGAGAAAGAGAGAGAGAGAGAGAGAGAGAGAGAGAGAGAGAGGGAGAGAGAGAGGGTGAGAGAGAGAGGGAGAGAGAAAGAGAGAAAGAGAGAGAGAGAGAGAGAGAGAGGGAGAGAGAGAGGGTGAGAGAGACTCTCTCTCTCTCTCTCTCTCTCTCTCTCTCTCTCTCTCTCTCTCTCTCTCTCTCTCTCTCTCTCTCACCACTCTCTGCCTGTGCATTAGTGCTTACTCACTCTGTCCCGCCTTGCCCCCTGAGAAAGGAGTCATTGCTCTGTCTGTCACTGTTCAGCCCTGAAACACACACATGTTCACACACATGTTCACACACTTGTTCACACACACACACACACACACACACACACACACACACACACACACACACACACACACACACACACACACACACACACACACACACACACACACACACACTCGCGGGGCATCTACAGGCCAAAGATCTCTGTGTTCTCCCCAGGGTTCACTGTCCTCCTTCCCCTCATTCCCTTCCTCTCTCCTTTCTTAAAGTAGATTCTCCCCTCATTCCCTTCCTCTCTCCTTTCTTAAAGTAGCTTCTCCACTCCTTCCCCTCATTCCCTTCCTCTCTCCTTTCTTAAAGTAGATTCTCCACTCATTTCCTTCCTCTCTCCTTTCTTAAAGAAGCTTCTCCACTCATTCCCTTCTTCTCTCCTTTCTTAAAGTAGCTTCTCCAGCCCTTCCCCTCATTCCCTTCCTCTCTCCTTTCTTAAAGTAGCTTCTCCACCCCATCCTCTCATTCCCTTCCTCTCTCCTTTCTTAAAGAAGCTTCTCCACTCATTCCCTTCCTCTCTGCTTTCTTAAAGTAGCTTCTCCACCCCTTCCCCTCATTCCCTTCCCCTCTCCTTTCTTAAAGTAGATTCTCCACTCATTCCCTTCCCCTCTCCTTCCTTAAAGTAGCTTCTCCACTCCTTCCCCTCATTCCCTTCCTCTCTCCATTCTTAAAGTAGCATCTCCACTCATTCCCTTCCTAGCTCCTTTCATTCTCCTTCCTCTCATTCCCTTCCTCTTCTTAAAGTAGCTTCTCCACCCCTTCCCCTCATTCCCTTCCTCTCTCCTTTCTTAAAGTAGCTTCTCCACCCCTTCCCCTCATTCCCTTCCTCTCTCCTTTCTTAAAGTAGCTTCTCCACTCATTCCCTTCCTCTCTCCTTTCTTAAAGTAGCTTCTCCACTCATTCCCTTCCTCTCTCCTTTCTTAAAGTAGCTTCTCCACCCCTTCCCCTCATTCCCTTCCTCTCTCCTTTCTTAAAGTAGCTTCTCCACTCATTCCCTTCCCTCTCCTTTCTTAAAGAAGCTTCTCCACACATTCCCTTCCTCTCTCCTTTCTTAAAGTAGCTTCTCCACCCCTTCCCCTCATTCCCTTCCTCTCCTTTCTTAAAGTAGCTTCTCCACTCATCTCCTTTCTTAAAGTAGCTTCTCCACCCCTTCCCTCATTCCCTTCCTCTCCTTTCTTAAAGTAGCTTCTCCACTCATTCCCTTCCTCTCTCCTTTCTTAAAGTAGCTTCTCCTCTCATTCCCTTCCTCTCTCTTTTCTTAAAATAGCTTCTCCACTCATTCTCTTCCTCTTTCCTTTCTTAAAGAAGCTTCTCCACTCATTCCCTTCCTCTCTCCTTTCTTAAAGTAGCTTCTCCACTCCTTCGCCTCATTCCCTTCCTCTATCCTTTCATAAAGTAGCTTCTCCACCCCTTCCCCTCATTCCCTTCCCCTCTCCTTTCTTAAAGTAGCTTCTCCACTCATTTCCTTCCTCTCTCCTTTCTTAAAGAAGCTTCTCCACTCAATCCCTTCTTCTCTCCTTTCTTGAAGTAGCTTCTCCATCCTTTCCCCTCATTCCCTTCCTCTCTCCTTTCTTAAAGTAGATTCTCCACTCATTCCCTTCCTCTCTCCTTTCTTAAAGTAGCTTCTCCAGCCCTTCCCATCATTCCCTTCCCTCTCCTTTCTTAAAGTAGCTTCTCCACTCATTCCCTTCCTCTCTCCTTTCTTAAAGAAGCTTCTCCACTCATTCCCTTCCTCTCTCCTTTCTTAAAGTAGCTCCTCCACCCCATCCCCTCATTCCCTTCCTCTCTCCTTTCTTAAAGAAGCTTCTCCACTAATTCCCTTCCTCTCTCCTTTCTTAAAGTAGCTTCTCCACCCCTTCCCCTCATTCCCTTCCCCTCTCCTTTCTTAAAGTAGATTCTCCACTCATTCCCTTCCCCTCTCCTTCCTTAAAGTAGCTTCTCCACCCCTTCCCCTCATTCCCTTCCCCTCTCCTTTCTTAAAGTAGATTCTCCACTCATTCCCTTCCCCTCTCCTTCCTTAAAGTAGCTTCTCCACTCCTGCCCCTCATTCCCTTCCTCTCTCCATTCTTAAAGTAGCATCTCCACTCATTACCTTCCTCTCTCCTTTCTTAAAGTAGCTTCTCCACTCCTTCCCCTCATCCCCTTCCTCTCTCCTTTCTTAAAGTAGCTTCTCCACCCCTTCCCCTCATTCCCTTCCTGTCTCCTTTCTTAAAGTAGATTCTCCACTCATTCCCTTCCTCTCTCCTTTCTTAATGTAGCTTCTCCACCCCTTCCCCTCATTCCCTTCCTCTCTCCTTTCTTAAAGTAGCTTCTCCACTCATTTCCTCCCTCTCTCCTTTCTTAAAGTAGCTTCTCCACCCCTTCCCCTCATTCCCTTCCTCTCTCCTTTCTTAAAGTAGATTCTCCACTCATTCCCTTCCTCTCTCCTTCCTTAAAGTAGCTTCTCCACTCCTTCCCCTCATTCCCTTCCCCTCTCCTTTTTAAAGTAGCTTCTCCGCCCCTTTCCCTCTCTTCCTCTCTCTCTCTCTTCCTCCCTCTCTCTCTTCCTCTCATTATCAGTCTATTCCTACCTCTTTTTCCCAGTCTTCTTCTATACCTTCCCCATTCCTTCACCTCCTTTTTCTCTTTCACTTTCTTGTACTCTCCCCCCCTCTCTCCCTCTCTCCCTCTCTCCCTCTCTCTCTGTCTCTCTCTCTCTCTCTCTCTCTCTCTCTCTCTCTATAACCTTTACGTTATATCTCACTCAATTTTTTTCCGGGTTGTTCTTCCTGGTCATCTCAGGGTCTCTGCTCTCCCGAGCTCAGTAACGTCCAGCATGCCTATCTTCTGACAGACACCCTACTCTCTTCTGAGGCCAAAAACACTAAAATAGACCTCCTGCTTCCCTTCATACTGACTTGATTATTTGGCCTGTCTTTCCCTCTCTCAACTCCCTGGAAGTCTCCTCGTGACACAGTTCCCTGAAAGACTCCTGAGATATTCTCATATAACGGACATTGTTCATCCTGACCTCCAGATAAAATCAAATCAAAACAAACTTTATTTGTCACGTACGCCGAATACAACAAGTGTGGACATTACCGTGAAATGCTTACTGATAAGCTCTTAATAACCAACAGTGCAGTTCAAGAAGAGTTAAGAAAATATTTACAACGTAGACTAAAATAAAAAGGTAATAATAAAAAGTAACACAATAAGAATAACAATAATGAGGTTATATACAGGGGGCACCGGTACCGAGTCAGTGTGCTGGGTTTACAGGTTAGTTGAGGTAATCTGTACATGTAGGTGGGGGTGAAGTGACTATGCATAGATAATAAACAGCGAGTGGCAGCAGTGTACAAAAAGGGAGGGGGGAGGTCAATGTAAATTGTCCGGTGGCGATTTTATGAATTGTTCAGCAGTTTTATGGCTTGGGGGTAGAAGCTGTTGAGGAGTCTCTCGGTCCTAGACTTGGGGCTCCGGTACCGCTTGCCGTGTGGTAGCAGAGAGAACAGTCTATAACTTGGGTAACTGGAGTCTCTGACAATTTTATGGGCTTTCCTCTGACACCACCTATTATATAGGTCCTGGATGGCAGGAAGCTTGGCCCCAGTGATGTGCTGGGCCGTTCGCACTACCCTTTGTAGCGCCTTACGGTTAGATGCCGAGCAGTTGCCATACCAGGAGGTGATGCAACTGGTCAGGATGCTCTCGATGGTGCAGCTGTAGAACCTTTTGAGGATCTGGGGACCCATGCCATCTGGGGACCCATGTCAGTCTCTTCATTAGGGAGAAATGGTGGGAAAAGGTTTTGTCATGCCCTCTTCACGACTGTCTTGGTATGTTTGGACCATGATAGTTCGTTGGTGATGTGGACACCAAGGAACTTGAAACTCTCGACCCGCTCCACTACAGCCCCATCGATGTTAATGGGGACCTGTTTGCCTGCCTTTTCCTGTAGTCCACGATCAGCTCCTTAGTCTTGCTCACATTGAGGGAGAGGTTGTTGTCCTGGCACCACACTGCCACACTCTGACCTCCTCCCTATAGTCCGTCTCATGCTGGTAATCATGTCACAGATCATGTGATGTACACATTATATCATGTCTGTTAGGAACACTCTTAGGAAAAAAGGTTCTAGAACCTAAAATGGATATTCAGCTGTCCCCGAAGGATAACCCTTTGAAGAATCCTTTTTGGTTCCCTTTCACAGAGGGTTCGACATGGAACCCAGAAGGGTTCTATGTGGAATGAAAATGGGTTCTCCCTGTAACAAAAAAGGCTTATCCTATGGGGACAGCTGAAGAGCCCTTTTGGAACCCTTTTTTCTAAGAGTGTAGTGTGAAGCGTTAGTAGTGATTCCTCCCTCTCTTTCTCTCTTTCTCTCCCTCTCTCCCTTTCTTTCTTTCTCTCTCTCTCTCTCTCTCTCTCTCTCTCTCTCTCTCTCTCTCTCTTTCTTTCTCTCTCTCTTTCTCTCTCTCTCTCTCTCATTCTTTCTTTCTCTCTCTCATTCTTTCTTTCTCTCTCTCTCTCTCTCTCTCTCTCTCTCTCTCTCTTTCTCTCTCTCTCTCTCATTCTTTTCTTTCTCTCTCTCTCTCTCTCTCTCTCTCTCTCTCTCTCTCTCTCTCTCTCTCTCTCTCTCTCTCTCTCTCTCTCTCTCTCTCTCTCTCTCTCTCTCTCTCTCTCTTCTCTCTCTCTTCTTTCTCTCTTTCTCCCTTTCTTTCTCTCTCTCTCTCTCTCTCTCTCTCTCTCTCTCTCTCTCTCTCTCTCTCTCTCTTTCTTCTTTCTTTCTTTCTCTCTCTTCTCTTTCTTTCTTTCTTTCTTTCTTTCTTTCTTTCTTTCTCTCTCTCTCTCTCTCTCTCGTTCTCTCTTTCTCTCTCTCTCTCTCGCGCTCTCTCTCTCTTTCTCTCTCTCTCTCTCTCGTGCTCTCTCTCTCTCTTTCTCTCTCTCTCTTTCTCTCTCTTTGTCTCTCTCTCTCCCTCTCTTTCTCTCCCTTTCTTTCTTTCTTTCTTTCTTTCTCCCTCTCTCCCTTTCTTTCTTTCTTTCTTTCTCTCTTCTCTCTCTCTCTCTCTCTCTCTCGCGCTCTCTCTCTCTCTCTCTTTCTCTCCTTCACCCCCACCCCCCCTCTCTCTCTGTTCCCAGCAGTGGGTGAACCCCGGCCAGGCTTTTATCAGAGGATTCCAGCTCCAGTAGAGCTCAGAGCTCTGTCCGGCTAGCGTTGTGCTTTCCCAGGAGAGGAGACTGCAGGAAGTCGTAGGATGATAAAACTGGGCCATTAGAGGGCCAGCTCAGGCCCCCGGGGTTCATTAAACCCAGCCCCTAATCTCACATAACACAGGCCGAGGAATCCTGAACGCGCCTCTAATTCACATATCTTAAGGAACTCTGAACACGCCTTGATCAAATTTAAAATCCCTGTGCATATTAAAACTCAAAGTATACTCTGTCTGTAGTACTTGAATTTTTTAGAAGGTTTAGTTATGGATGCATTCTTGTGAAAACAGATATAAGAGACTTTGAAGAGTCCAACTGCTGGATGTTAAACCTTTTATTTTTTTGGTGGAATACAAAATAATGTTGCATGAGATTCATAATAAAACAACACCAACAAGCCTTCAAAGGAAACAGTGGCTGAGACTGGTACACAGACATTATCATAGTTACTTGTTTTTCCTCCCCTCAGAAACAGCAAGGAGAGTTGGTCCTATTATCTTGTTGTCATCTGCGTTTCATTCAGCCTCACTAGGACAGAGGTCTTCCAGTTGAGAAAACAAGGATGTGAATCTGAGGCAAAGATGACATCACAGCAACCATATTATAATGTATTACACAGCTGCATCAGAGGTGATGTCACACTCCCGGAACACCACAGGGACATATTCATTAGGGGGCAACGGTACAGAACATTTGAATAGATACAGTATATCTAGTTGTAATAGAAGTGACTCTCAATGGGAAGTCCAGAGGTTCCAGGAGTGATGACAGCTGATAGAGAGAGCAGCTGGTAGTGACAGCTCCCTCAGACCACAGCACACGGCACCACTCAACAACAACACACTGACTGACAACACAGCAAAACACACAGGGAGGGAGACAGGGAGGCAGGGAGGGAGGCTGGGAGGGAGGCAGGGAGGGAGGCAGGCAGGGAGCTTGGGAGGGAGGCAGGGAGGAAGGCTGGGAGGCAGGCAGGGAGGTAGGGAGGGAGGCAGGGAGGGAGGCTGGGAGGAAGGGAGGGAGGGAGGCAGTGAAGGAGGGAGGCCTTAAATAGTAGGAAGAAATGAAGATCTACCTTGGAGCGAAAGTCATTGACTCACTGGGACTGGAGCTGTAGCTACTGTCTCTATTACACCCACTACACAGTAGGTATGCTACATTCACACACACACACACACACACGCTAAATAACGTGTCAAGAGTTCTGAAGTAGTACATATAGAGATATTGGTAGTTTGAGTCAATCACACATAGCTATGACAGTAGCTTACAGCCAGTAGAGGGGCTCATCCCACCATCTAGTCTGTTTATGTGTTCATGACTACTGTTGATGATGCATACACACACACACACACACACACACACGCACGCACGCACAAACACACACACACACACACACACAGTCCTGTCCCCTCCCTGTTGTGCTCTAGCTGACGAGGCTCTGACATTCCTTCCACAGGCCAGGGAGAGGGCTGACAAATGAGCCCATGTTCCCCTGGTGTTGCCTGGGCCTTCTTATCCTCCTTATCCCCGTTATCCTCCATGCCAACAGATTAGCCCAGAGCTCATGGCTGCCTGGGAGAATGCCAGTTACCACTCTTATCTCAACTGCACTCAATTAGCCCTCGGCACAGAGAACATTTGAAGCCCCTCAACAGGGGACTGACCAGGGGTCACCAATGGCTGCAGTGAGGGGGTGGGGGGAGCGGGCGGGGCTAGGGGGTTGTAATGGCCTTTTAACCCCTCGAAATACAGAGATAAGGGATGAGAATGTGTGTGTGTGTGTGTGTGTGTGTGTGTGTGTGTGTGTGTGTGTGTGTGTGTGTGTGTGTGTGTGTGTGTGTGTGTGTGTGTGTGTGTGTGTGTGTGTGTGTGTGTGTGTGTGTGTGTGTGTGTGTGTGTGTGTGTGTGTGTGTGTGTGTGCAATGATTCCCTGTGTCATGAGATAATGCCTAGGAAATGTGGAGAGAAGATATTTCAGAGAGATTTCTTAGATATTTCCCTGCTCTCCCTCTCAGTAATGTATTGAAATCCAGCTGCCCCCTATGACCCTGAGCCCTAAGCAGGCCGTTTCCTTCCACCCACTGTCCCAGCACAACCTATTCCCACAACAACACCCACAAACACTAGAACTTTCTGCTCAGACAGTTTACGAGCAGGCCAGCTCAAGAAAATCCAGAGTCCATTTAAGGCCTAACAGTAATGGGGGGGGGGGTTAGAAGTGGGCACAGGGCTACGCGATGCTAGTCCCTTGACCGACCCCTAAAGAGATTCCAGTAAGCAGAACAGAAAAACACAGTCAGAAACAGACCCAGTACTATACTTGCTAGTCTTCGGTGTTGGGTAATTCTCCCACAGTGTTACTGGAAGACATAAAACTAAGTATAACTCCATGGACAAAGTAAACAGGAGCTAATTTCTGTCTTGTCAGACGTTTTATTGTACAGCTCAGGGGCCTCTGGAGAGGTAGAACATGAATTTATTGAATTCCTCTTTCGTTTAGGCCAATCTCAGGTTATCTGCCCCCTCAATATGTGCAATATTCACCTTGTGGCGAGTTTAAGTCATTACCAGGACTAATTCAAACACATTTACCTGAAGTAAGGACATAAATGGGAAACAGTCAAAGAAGTAAGCTGTTATTGCAGTGAGAGCAGGGTGAGGAGATTTCACTCAGTGTGCCCAGAGAAAAGTGGGTCTGTCTGACTGGGTATAGTAGAGTACAAGGTGTTTTAGACTGAAGACCTGTCCTGTCTAATGCACTCCTCCAGGGAAACACTGGCTTCTTTTCTGGGGAACAGCATGTGGCAGCTTTCTGATGGGAGACAGCAGGAGAGGGAGGGAGGGCAAGAGAGAGGGGGGGGGTGATGGGAGGAAAAGAGAAAGAGAGAAGAAGAGGAGAGAGGAGAGGAGTACAAGGGAAGAAGGCAGATATGATAAATAGAGAAACAGGGATAAAAGGGGACAGAGAGAGAGGTAAGAAGGAGAGAGAAGAGAGAGAATTTACCCTCTGGCAGGTCTCAGTGTGTCTGGCGGATGTTCCCCTCCTTTTAAGGCAGTGGTGATGCTCTGATGCTCAGCTCTGTAGCGGTGAAGCGCTGTGAAAAGCAAGCTCACACTTCTCCACATCTACACTGCTCTTAATCCCCCCACCAGCCTCCAATCCATCACTTCAGGTTCTCTGCAACCCAGCCTCCACCCGTCACGCCATCTTCTCTCCTCCACCCCTCGAACCCACTACTGCTCATCCATCTCTCCATCCCTCCATCATTCAGACACACCTCTGAGGAGGGTGAGGAGGTTCTATTATGCCACTCCATCACTTTATCGTTCAGAGATATGGCCTTATCATTCTGTCAACACCTCCATGTTAGTATCAACCATCCCTCTCCCATCTATCCACCTGTCATAGCTCTGTTGCACTGTGAAATCACTTGGTCAATGGGTAAGTCTAAGTTTGTTTATTTTTTATTTAATAAGAATTTGTTCTCAACTGACTTGCCTACTTAAATTTAAAAAATGGTTGATTAGGGTATTTTGCTAACCTAACTATGCTATCGCTAGTCCCTTCAAATATCCTTTATGATAACATGTAAAATAACAAGAGTCTGGTTATCATTATCATTTACTCACACACGTTTAGCATTGTTTAGTCTTTGTTTGTTATACCAACCCGCTAGGCTACTCACCAACTCCCCCGTGAACCAGCTCCTAGGTGAGCACACAACATCGTGTTCAAGGCTTTATACCATAGGTTTTATTTATTTCATTTAAACTTTATTTTAACAGGGAGTCATGCTGAGACCAAGGTCTCTTTCACAGATGCGCCCTGTATGCACATCAACACCCATCAATATACACATCAATATTAACATCAATACACGAAAAGCAAAACACAATTATAGAAAACAAAAACATCAAATCAAATCAAATTTTATTGGTCAAATACAATTATTTAGCAGATGTTATTGTGGGTGTAGTGAAAAGCTTGTGTTCCTAGCTCCAACGGTGCAGCAGTATCTAACAGTTGACAACAATACACACTAATCTTCAGTAAAAGATCCTTGATCAGCCTTCTGAATTACACTAGAAGCCCTAGGTTGCATGCCTCTCGTGGTTTCTTCCATTTCAGATGTGTTTACAAAGTGTATTATAAACACTAATGTTTATGGCTGGGGGCAGTATTGAGTAGCTTGGATGAATAAGGTGCCCAGAGGTGCCCAGAGTAAACTGCCTGCTACTCAGTCCCAGTTGCTAATATATGCATAGTATTAGTATATTTAGATATAAAACAATATGACATTTCTAAAACTGTTTGAATGATGTCTGTGAGTATAACAGAACTCATATGGCAGGCAAAACCCTGAGAGAAAAAAAACAACCAGGAAGTGGGAAATCTGAGTTTGGTCGTTTTTCAAGTCATTCCCTATTGAAGATACAGTGGGATATTGGTCATGCTGCACTTCCTAAGGCTTCCACTAGATGTCAACAGTCTTTATAACCTTGTTTGATGCCTCTACTGTGAAGTGGGGGCGAATGAGAGGGGAATGAGTCAGAGGTCTGCCAGAATGCCATGAGCTTGTGATGCTCGTTCACGTAAGAGCGAGAGTGTCCCTATAGACAAAGGAATCCTCCGGTTAGAACATTATTAAAGATTTATGTTAAAAACATCCTAAAGATTGATTCTATACTTTGTTTGACATGTTTCTACAGACTGTAACGGAACATATTTTGACTTTTAGTCTGCTCCTAGTGAACGCACATCGTGAATTTGGATTTGTGGACTGAATGCACAAACAAAAGAAGTAATTTTGGACATAAATGATGGACATTATCGAACAAAACAAACATTTATTGTGGAACTGGGATTCCTGGGAGTGCATTCTGATGAAGATCATGAAAGGTAAGTGAATATTTATATTGTTATTTCTGACATCTGTTGACTGCACAATATGGCGGATATCTGTTTGGCTGTTTTGGTCTCTGAGCTCCGTACTCAGATTATTGCATGGTTTGCTTTTTCCGTAAAGCTTTTTTAAAATCTGACACAGCGGTTGCATTAAGGAGAAGTATATCTAAAGTTCCATGTATAACACTTGAGTTTTCATCAACATTTATGATGAGTATTTCTGTAAATGAATGTGGCTCTCTGCAAAATCACCAGATGTTTTTGGAACTACTGAAAATAACGCGCCAATGTATACTGAGATTTTTTTATATAAATATGAACTTTATCGAACAAAACTAACATGTATTATGTAACATGAAGTCCTATGAGTGTCATCTGATGAAGATCATCAAAGGTTAGTGATTCATTTTATCTCTATTTCTGCTTTTTGTGACTCCTCTCTTTGGCTGGAAAAATGGCTGTGTTTTTCTGTGACTTGGCTCTTACCTAACATAATCGTTTGTGGTGCTTTCACCATAAAGCCAATTTGAAATAGGACACTGTGTCACGCCTGTCGTCGGAAGGAGTGGAAGAAAGCGCAATGTGGAAAATGTTCATGATTCTTTATTTACCAAAAAACACTTGAACAAAATAACAAAGTGAAAAAAATGAAAGCGCACAGTTCTGTCAGGTAATGACACAAAACAGAAAACAACTACCCACAAAACACAAGTGGGAAAAGGCTACCTAAGTATGATTCCCAAACAGAGACAACGATAGACAGCTGCCTCTGATTGAGAACCACACTCAGCCAAAAACAAAGAAATAGAAAACATAGAAATAAAGAAACTAGAATGCCCACCCTAGTCACACCCTGGCCTAATCAAAATAGAGAATAAAAGACTCTCTATGGCCAGGGCGTGACACACTGTGGTGGGATTAACAAGAATTCTATCTTTTAAATGGTGTGAAATACTTGTATGTTTGAGGAATTTTAATTATGGGATTTCTGTTGTTTTGAATTTGGCACCCTGCACTTTCCCTGGCTGTTGTCATATCGATCCCGTTAGCAGGATCTCAGCCATAAGAAGTTCATGCAAATTATAACTTTGTTTTCATTAACAAGTTAATATTGACCATTGTATTGTAAAGTGTGCATTGCTGTTAGTGTATTAGAACTGTTCATTGAGAATGTACCTGTTTTTTTATTTTAATCTTTATCAAACTAGGCAAGTCAGTTAAGAACAAATTCTTATTTTCAATGACGGCATAGAAACAGTGGGTTAACTGCCTGTTCAGGGGAACAGTGGGTTAACTGACCTAGGAACAGTGGGTTAACTGACCTAGGAACAGTGGGTTAACTGCCTGTTCAGGGGAACAGTGGGTTAACTGACCTAGGAACAGTGGGTTAACTGACCTAGGAACAGTGGGTTAACTGCCTGTTCAGGGGAACAGTGGGTTAACTGACCTAGGAACAGTGGGTTAACTGCCTGTTCAGGGAACAGTGGGTTCACTGACCTCGGAACAGTCGGTTAACTGACCTAGGAACAGTGGGTTAACTGACCTAGGAACAGTGGGTTAACTGACCTAGGAACAGTGGGTTAACTGCCTGTTCAGGGGCAGAACGACAGATTTGTACCTTGTCAGATCGGGGACTTGAACTTGCAACCTTTCGGTTACTAGTCTCTAACCACTAGGCTACCCTGTGAATGTTCCATGTCAGGTTATGGCAGGCCCTTTTAGGATGCTTGTGGTCTTCTCATTTAGGTGAGCTGCTTGATAACATGCTGTTACTAAAGCTCTGCTGTACGTGAGTTCATGCGGGTTTTGCCCCGTGTTTGAGGTGCTTAACCTTTTTATTCCAGTCAAGGTAACTTGCTATTGGCCAAATTATTATTTTGCAACAAGTTAGAGGTCAAAATTTGTTCCATTCTTTTTTTATTATTAAACCTAGATTTTGTAAATAATGTCTGGACCCAGTCTTCATCGTCCCCTGGGCTCTAAAGAAACACCACTTGTTTCTCCAGAGGTTAGAACAGGTGGAGAGGATTTTGAATGTTCCTCTTAGCAAGGCTGAGTGCTTCATTGTGTTAATGCAGCCATGTTTAAACAACTTTACAAAAACACACACTTCAGTCTCAGCTCTCTCTGAGACATTACAGGGAAATGTTTCTCTTCTTCCCTTCAAAGGTTCTCTGAGCAGAACGGTTCCATTAAAAACGCATTTCACATTGGAAAGCACTTGCTGTATATTACAGACTTACACCAGTCTATTTCAGACAGACTTTTATCTCTGAGGAAAATTAATGAAAGAATAATTTAGAGGTGGTGGTGTCAGACAATACCTTTGTCATTATACTGTATTACCACAATATTATGTCGGTGTGTATATGTGTGCGTGTATGCTTTCACTCATGCCAGGGTGTGTGTGTATGTGTGTATGTGTGTGTATGTGTGTATGTGTGTGTGTGTGTGTGTGTGTGTGTGTGTGTGTGTGTGTGTGTGTGTGTGTGTGTGTGTGTGTGTGTGTGTGTGTGTGTGTGTGTGTGTGTGTGTGTGTGTGTGTGTGTGTGTGTGTGTAAAACATAGTGATTGTGGCAGTGACCTCAGCCCTTAGCTCCATGTGTGTTCCACGTGTTCCAGCCACATTCTTACAAATATTTATGCCTGGTGTGAAACGCTCTTGATCTCTCTCCTCTATTTACTCTCCTCCTCCTTTACTCTCCCACTCTCACACTGACCTTTTTTCATCCTGACTGAGACTGACAGGAGGAGGAGGGGGAGAGAGGGGGAGAGAGAGAGAGAGAGAGAGAGAGGAAGAAAGTAGAGAGAGAGGAAGAAAGTAGAGAGAGAGAGGGGAAGAAAGTGGAGAGAGAGAGAGAAAGAGGAAGAAAGTAGAGAGAGAAAGATAAAGAGAAAGCACAGTGATGGAGTGAGAGCTAGAAGAAGGAGTGGGAGGAGTGCTCACTTTGATGGAAGACTTGTCATCTCGGAGAAATCAAAAGGCCAATCGAGTGAGCTCTCTTTTAGAGAAAGCCGCAAAGTGCGGCAGCCCCGCAATGAGGCCCATTGGGCTAATTTTAGAGTAATTGAAGATGTGTTGACGTCTGACTGAGTGTTAGGTATGGAGGTAGCCGAGAGGGTGCCGGTGTAATGATCCCCACTTGATTTCTAAATTGTACGCTGTCAGACGATACACTGATGCCCTGCTTCAATGCACCATGCAGGCCGATCCACTGATGCCCTGCTTCAATGCACCATGCAGGCCGATACACTGATGCCCTGTTTCAATGCACCGTGCAGGCCGATACACTGATGCCCTGCTTCAATGCACCATGCAGGCCGATACACTGATGCCCTGCTTCAATGCACCATGCAGGCCGATACACTGATGCCCTGCTTCAATGCACCATGGAGGCCGATACACTGATGCCCTGGTTCAATGTACCATGCAGGCCGATACACTGATGCCCTGCTTCAATGCACCATGCAGGCCGATACACTGATGCCCTGCTTCAATGCACCATGCAGGCCGATACACTGATGCCCTGTTTCAATGCACCGTGCAGGCCGATACACTGATGCCCTGCTTCAATGCACCATGCAGGCCGATATACTGATGCCCTGCTTCAATGCACCGTGCAGGCCGATACACTGATGCCCTGCTTCAATGCACCGTGCAGGCCGATATACTGATGCCCTGCTTCAATGCACCGTGCAGGCCGATACACTGATGCCCTGCTTCAATGCACCATGCAGGCCGATATACTGATGCCCTGCTTCAATGCACCGTGCAGGCCGATACACTGATGCCCTGCTTCAATGCACCGTGCAGGCCGATACACTGATACCCTGCTTCAATGCACCATGCAGGCCGATACACTGATGCCCTGCTTCAATGCACCGCGCAGGCCGATACACTGATGCCCTGCTTCAATGCACCATGCAGGCCGATACACTGATGCCCTGCTTCAATGCACCATGCAGGCCTCTGGAGTTGGAGGAAACATTGTGATTGTTACAAGACAGACACTGGTGGATTCTGATCAATGAGTCCCCAGGTGATGTTTAACCAGAGTGAGTGATTGTGTTTTATAAACCCCATCAGTTGTGTCAGTGTGTAGCCCCTGTGTAACACTCCGGAGAGGTTCTGTCATTGGGACTGGAGCTGGGGTTTAACTCCCTCTTTAAACTCACTTCATCTAGTTAGTACTCAAGGCATAAAGGTGTCTTTGAGTCATGAGTCATCTGAGGGGTGGGAAAGTGTATTCTCAAAACATAGAAATCATGTAATATATATCTAGAATGTAGAGAAAGCCAGTTTCAGTATTGAGATGCAGCCCTATGTGAGCGCGGAGGGGCTGGCGTATGATATTCCATTCTGGGGAGTCACTCTACTTGTCTGTACCATATCAGGCTAGAGGGGGGTGTTGAGGAGGGGAGGGGAGGGTGATAATCCCCCAGTATGTTTACATGAGAACACCTCCCTGTGGAGAGAGAGGACCTCCAGGTCAGGCCCCCCACAGTGGGAAAGAGAGACCCGAGCTCTGTGAGCTCTGGCCTGGGGAGAGGTTAATGGTGCTCCCCATGGCTCCACTACTGTATGCGTCCTACTATAAGCGACCTCACTGCAGTGATACTGTGACTTCTGAAGGGTTACTGCACTACTGTAAGGTCCTTCTCTCTAGTGGACTGCTGTAGCTTATCTACTGCACTGCTGTAGATGATAGGGTTTATCTCTCTATGGAACAGAAATATGCTACTGTATTCCATCAGATGAAAACACTAGTCTCCTCTCCCTATCCAGTCTGCAGCCTCTGCATGTGTTCTGGGCCTCTCACAAAAAGCCAGATGTAGCAGCTGAATTCCTCTCCTATGTGTTGGCTGGCTGTGGATGAGGCCTTATGATCATTAGTGGACCTGATATGGGAAACCCAGGGATCTCTGCTAAAACTCTGCCGTTATTCACCAAGAAAGAACACAGCTATTCACTGATTTTAATTGCTGCCATTTTATTCTTGTAACGGCTGTCCTCTTCATCTGAGGAGGAGTAGGAAGGATCGGACCAATATGCAGTGTGGTAAGTGTCCATGTTCATATTTATTATAACTCAGAACACTAAGACCAAAATAGACCAACACAAAACAGTTCTGTCTGGTGCAGACACAGAGACTGAAAACAACTACCCACAACTCAAGGGCGAAACCAGGCTGCCTAAGTATGGTTCTCAATCAGAGACAACGATTGACAGCTGCCTCTGATTGGGAACCATACCAGGCCAAACACATAGAAATACAAACATTGAACAAAACATAGAATGCCCACCCCAACTCACACCCTGACCAACCTAAAATAGAGACATAAAAAAAAGGAACTAAGGTCAGGACGTGAAAATTCTGTTTTAAATGGCAGCTGTCAATATATCAGGCTGTTGTGAAGGGTGCAGAGCACGTTCCAAACCTCTGTCCATAAACGGTGGGCTGACCACGATATGTTGGAGACCAACATCCTCCTCCATCAGCCCGACCTTGCTGGAGGGCTATGGGAGACACAATGAATCTACGTCAATGAGATGTTTGCACCACTATACTCACTCTGATACCCCTTCTCTGTAGTGTCTTTGTGATCAGCTGGCCTTCAACCCACCTCCAACAACCACCAGATGGAGGTGCTCATGTCAGAGACGAAAGAGAGAGGGAGTCGGAGTGAGAGAATAGGAGGGTCAGAAACGGGGAGATGGAAGCAGAGCGAAGGAAAGCGGGAGAGATAGAGAGAGAAGCTGTTCTCTCTTTGTGCCAGCACATGACATCACAGCACTCCCAGCTTCCATTAGAGCCTAATAAATGAAGGCCTAACGAGGCAGAGTGGGTGGGAAATGAGAGAGGGGGGAACCCTGCCACCCCACGCCTCTGTCAACCTCATCAGGAACACTCGAAGGAGGGGGAAGGAGTATGGAAGGGGGAGAGGGGCGATGCAAGGGTGGGGCGAGGTGAAAAACCTCTCGACCCATTAGAAAAATCAGGTTGGGACTCTAAAAACACCCGGGGAGCAGAGGGGCTGAGTCGCACTGGTGTAAACAGTGGGTGGGTGGCAGCCGCCTAGCACTCTGACGGCCAGCGGCGGCCATGATGGATCTGTGGAGTTATCTCATTTTCCACTGTTTTAATTAGAGGCCAGGCTGAGCCCCGGCAGCTGGCTCCGCTGTGCCGACTCCTGCTGCCTGACAGAGAAAAATGTCCGCCGACTATGCTGCCAAGCTCAGGCTGAGGTTCGGCCCGTACAGAGAAAAAAACACAACTTATGGGATGCAGAACCTGAGGTTTCCGGGCAGAGTGCACATGTTCTTTGTTTCTCTTTCTATTTCTTTCTTTTCTTTGATTTCTGTTGTTTTGTTAATCTCTTTCACAATGTGTTTTGCTTTTCAGAATCTTTTTTTAAATGAGAAAACCCTGTGTTCATAATTAAGCTAGTGAGGTAGCAATTACCTGTAGCTATACGGCTAAATAAAGCTACGCCACTTTGGAGACAATGACAGGATGATTAAAGGTATCAGGTGTCTGACCACACTATGTCCTCACGGTCATATGCATAAAGATACCCTGTCATTAGATGGCACACGCAGGTGGTTAGATGGTGGAGCACAATGCCAACCCACTGGCAAGTTTATAAAGCCAAAGAGATGGGAGTAAAATGAGGTTCTGAGACAAGGGGTTAAATGCCTTACACAGTGGTACAGGTCAGAGAATGGGTATCATTGGAATGGTAGTGTAGAAACAGGCACCTCTCTCACCCATCAAATAACATTTATTTATACCAGAGAAATAAATACATCTCAAAAATGTTAACTTGATCCTGTGGCTTGTTAACACAGGTATAAACAGATCATTAGTTTGGTACCATTTAAACTTCGATACCAATGTTATTTGTGAAACTAATGACCACACTCATTAATTTACTTATTTTCTAATGTTTTCATGATTAATGTTGGTTGTTTTAATTAATTACAATAAAGGAAACCCTTATGAGGAAATTCTATTATCATAATCATTAATTATCATTTTGTAATATTCATTATCACAGTAATAAATACAAAGCATTTCACCAGAGTTTTTGGAAAAAGGGATGACCTGAAAAACACACAAATAACTATGTTAAAAAATGACCAGGTACATTTTCAGAAGTATCACATCAAGTCCTGCAGCCATTAAGCTTGATAAATACGTCTGCGTAACCCAAACAGAACTGAGGCTGCACTCCTTATTTATTTATTTATTTCACTTTTTTTAACTAGGCAAGTCAGTTCAGAACAAATTCTTATTTTCAATGACGGTCTAGGGACAGTGGGTTAACTGCCTGTTCAGGGGAACAGTTGGTTAGCTGACCTAGGAACAGTGGGTTAACTGACCTAGGAACAGTGGGTTAACTGCCTATGATGATGAACTTAACTTGTCTGGGTAAAAAAAGACTCGGAGGCAGCAAACCTTGACATCTGACTTCAGCTCTATTCATGATCTGTTATTCTCAGGTGATGGGATGAAATGTTCAACTAGACCGCTTCGGCCAGAAAACGGGATAGCAAACAATTGTTTAAATGCTGCGTTTATCACAGAGAATAGAAGGATGGGTGAGGAAGAGTGTAGAAGTTTTACAGAACACTGGAGAGACGGATGAAAATAAAATCCTTCCGTCGTTGTTTACACTGGACCCGCCAAATGATGGAGTGTGTGTGTGTGTGTGTGTGTGTGTGTGTGTGTGTGTGTGTGTGTGTGTGTGTGTGTGTGTGTGTGTGTGTGTGTGTGTGTGTGTGTGTGTGTGTGTGTGTTGGCTTCCACAGGAGCTACATGAGGGTCAACACTGACATAGGCTTCTGGGTGATATCGGCAGTGCACCACAGTCAGAAAATCACTGAAAATGATGTTGCTCATCAAAGTATTGATTGCATCAAAATAATGTAGATAATTCTGAATTTGAACGTGGCAAATGTTTACTTTCTTTTGTAGGTAAAATACAGAGAAAATGGAACATTATTTTCAGGCATGGTTAGGGTAAATCTAGTTTACTTCACATTCACTTTAGAAATTAAATGGAATGCAGAACTACAATTTGACAGTAACCATAATGAAGATAGCTAAAACCAAACAAAAGATGTGAGCCATAATTGAGATTATTCTGTAAATGACTAGATCAGTACATCTGAATGGTCATTCATGCAGCACCAACTGCTGCTCTGGCCCGGCGACATATACATCCAAACAGCAGAGAGATCCATCATCTTTAACATGTGGGGACAGGCTGGACACTTACTTCAGGCAGAGTACTAATTTAAATCAAACATATTTATCAAGGAAGAGACACAAGTACAAATTGCATACTAAAGAAGTCATGGGCTTCACTAAAACCACTAAAAAGCATGATGCATGCATGCGCACACACACACACACACACACACCCTGGGGACAGGTGCTTTATGACCTTAGGGAGGTTATTAATGTGTGTATCGACCTTCACCATGTAGTGGACTTCCTGCTCTCCCAGTCAGTCCAGGAACCTGCCTCAACACAACAATACAATAACTGGACTGTAACCTTTACACAAACCCAACCTTACACTTTACTCCCCCACCTTACCACTGGTCAACCATGCCCAAACACCAAGCACTCCCGCCCCCTCCCTACAGTACCTCCCTGTTACCTCCCTCTCTCACTTCAGAATGAATGACTCTTATCTCTCTCCAAGGGAGTAAACCAGTATAGAACTATGGCACTGCTGCACTAGCAGTAAAGCCATGTTGTGGAGTATCCCACATACATGTGAACTTGGGGATAACAAGGAAAATCACATTCCCAGGGCCTTTTAGACATGGGAAGAGTTTGCACATTCTACTGTGTGACTCAATGCTACACAGACGCACAACCTCACATCTGGACACACACACACACACACACACACACACACACACACACACACACACACACACACACACACACACACACACACACACACACACGTTCAGTAAAGAACATCCAGTAAAGAGGAGCAGTAGTCTAAGAGAGTACATCTTGGTCTGCACCACTGAATTCCAAACAGCCCAGTGTTATGACAGAGGTTTACTGATGAATGCTCTTAAACTGGGGAGAGCACACACACACACACACACACACACACACACACACACACACACACACACACACACACACACACACACACACACACACACACACACACACACACACACACACACACACACACACACACTCACAGCCCACTGATATCTTCCTCCTTAATGCTGCATGGGTGTCCAGATGGGGCTCATCCCTGCCAGAGGACTTCATCTTCACTGTTTTTTTCTCTTTATCTGGCCTTTGTTAAGGACTGCCTACCTCTATTAATAGACTGGGATAGCTACATGTGTTTAGAGAGAGAGATGTGTGTGTGTCTGCACGTGTGTGCGTGTGTGTGTGTGTGTGTGTGTGTGTGTCTGCACGTGTGTGTGTGTGTGTGTGTGTGTGTGTGTGTGTGTGTGTGTGTGTGTGTGTGTGTGTGTGTGTGTGTGTGTGTGTGTGTGTGTGTGTGTGTGTGTGTGTGTGTGACAATTGGCCTGTCTCAGAGTTTGAACTTGCTGACCTGTGCAGGTGTGCCTCTCCTCTCCTCAGCCCCGTCCTGCCTGGTCCAGACATCTGTTTGTACACATGAAGAGTTACTGTCAGCCACAGCAGGATGTTTAGTGTCTGGAAGTGTGTGTATGTGCACATATTTTTGTGTGTTTGTAAGTATGTGTGTGTGTGTGTGTGTGTGTGTGTGTGTGTGTGTGTGTGTGTGTGTGTGTGTGTGTGTGTGTGTGTGTGTGTGTGTGTGTGTGTGTGTGTGTGTGTGTGTGTGTGTCTGATCTGTGTGTTGAGGACCAGCCACCCAAGATAATGTTTTGATGTTTTCATTAGGTGGACGTAAGAGAAATTACTCTCTCTTCATCTCCCTCCATCTTTTGTCCCCTTTGTGTCGTAGGAGTCATATGGTCAACAAGGAGGAGTAGTGTGAATTGATTGAAGTTGATGTTTCTACCATCATAATGGCTCAAGAGGGAAAAAACACATTTGAAACTTAGAAAATGGTGGAACAATTTAATGGGGGGACGTAATGAGGAGGAGTTGAGATTAATTTGATCATTGTCTTCATCTTCACATTCACATTTTCCACATTTACCATTTGGCTCCCATGATGCCTGGTGGACGAATGCTGGGTGAGTAATCAGGGAGGGAGGGAGGGAGAGAGAGAGAGAGATAGACAGAATAAGCAGAGAGTGAGTTAGCTCCCTGGGCATCCTCACTCCATGTGCGATCATTTGGGTTGATTTGGATTAATGCTTTAATTGGGACAGACCGTGAACATATGCTCCCCATAGCTCTGGAGCTGCAGCCAAGACAAACCCCCTTGCCACGTCACACTGCCAGACCCGCCCCCCCGAAACACAGGCACTTAGAGAAAAAGTCCTGTGTGAGAGAGACAGGGACGTAATGACAGTACAGACATGCTGGCCTTCGTGGATGGAATCAGGATCATTATGGTGGCACTGCCAACCCACTGTAATGGTTTTCGTGTGGTGAAGGAGAGGCGGACCAAAATGCAGCGTGGTTTCTATTCATGGTTCTTTAATAAAGAAAAAACTATACATGAATAGACTAACAAAAACAATAAATGTGCAAAAACCTAAACAGCCCTATCTGGTGCAAACACAAGAGACAGGAACAATCACCCACAAACACACAGTGAAACCCAGGCTACCAAAGTATGATTCTCAATCAGAGACAACTAATGACACCTGCCTCTGATTGAGAACCATACTAGGCCCGAAACATAGAAATACCCAAATCATAGAAAAACAAACATAGACTGCCCACCCCAACTCACGCCCTGACCATACTAAATAATGACAAAACAAAGGAAATAAAGGTCAGAACGTGACACCCACAGGTAAAATCACACACACACTACCGTTTCAATTCACACAGATGCCCACTCACATATACATACACATGCATGGGCATGACCACATGCACACACATTCGCACCCACCATAGTCTTACAGAGGACCCCAGCACCAGAGCAGCAAATCTGCACATCTGTTTTCACTGTGGTTTCTCAATGCCATTCTGACCCGCGCATACAAAAGGAATCCAGCTCTGATTTAATTTACAGTTCCCTTAAATGACATTAGCTTGTTAAATGCATAACCCCTTAAATTTGGCAATTTCTATTAAATCATTTTACTGTTTTGATTCCTGGGAACATGCCCAGTGGAAAAAAAGACAGTCGGCAGGGAGGCTGGAGGGGTCAAAAGTCAACCAAACATTTTATTTCCAAGATGGCTGCCAATATGGTTAGAGCCATAAGGGGCTGTATGTGGCAAAGCCTCCTTTTTTGGCATGGCTGGTCCCTGTAGCTTCACACATTGGGGCATATAAAAGTTTACAGCAAAGTTTACACATTCTCCATGGACCCGGCTGTAATTCTTTATGATACAGTCAAACTGCTGTCTGAGAGTCGGGCTACAGTCAACTGTCTGTATCTACACTGAGTGCCCAAACATTAGGAACACCTTCTCTTTCCATGACATAGACTGACTGGGTGAATCCAGGTGAACGCTATGATGCCTTTTTGATGTCACCTGTTACATCCACTTCAATCAGCATAGATGAAGGGGAGGAGACTGGTTGAAGAAGGATTTGTAAGCCTTGAGACAACTGAGACATGGATTGTGTATGTGTGCCATTCAGAGGGTGAATGAGCAAGAAAAAAGATGTAAGCGCCTTTGTAGTTTGGTAGTAGATGCCGGTGGTATAGTAGTAGGAGTCAAACAGATAGGTGTTCCTAATGTTTTTTACACTCAGTATATATTGGGAGAGAATGGGGATTTATCTCCAGGTGTTTCAGTGCACCACAAGAGGTTGGGCTCGGCCAGTGAATTCTGATAGTAATTCCGTTAATCCAATTGCATGAACAAATCAAACAAATCAAATGGAATTGCTTTCTTGAAAGGTAAAATCCAACCAAAAATGTTGGTTATGTAAAGTGCCTTCAGAAAGAATTCACACCCCTTTACTTTTTCCACATTTTGTTGTGTTAAACCAGAATATTAAATGTATTAAATTGAGATTGAGTGTCATTGGCCTACACACAATACCTCATAACCTGTTAAGTGTAGGAGGCAGTATTTTGATGTTTGGATGAAAAACGTACCCAAATGAAACTTCCTATTTCTCAGGCCCAGAATATAGAATATGCATATATTCTAGATTAGGATAGAAAACACTCTAAAGTTTCCAAAATTGTCAAAATATTGACTGTGAGAATAAGCTCTCTGTTCCATAGCCTGCCTTCTCTCCATTTAAAGGGATATCAACCAGATTCCTTTTCCTATGGCTTCCCCATTGTGTGAACAGTCTTTAGGCATAGTTTCAGGCTTTTATTTTGAAAAATGAGTGAGAAAGATCACATCGCGTCTGTGGATGGCTGGGTGCCAACAGTGTTTTGTATGCGCAACAACTTGGAGCAGACATTTTCTCTCTCTATCCTATTGAAGAAGCTACAGTCCCTGTTGAAATATTATCGATTATATATTGTAAAAACAACCTGAGGATTGATTATAAAAAATGTTTGACATGTTTCTACAAACTTTACGGATATTATTTGTATTTTTCGTCTGCCCGGTCTTGAGCGCTCGAGTCTGTGTATTTCTGAACATAACGCGCCAACCAAATAGAGGTATTTTGGATATAAAATAATCTTTATGGAACAAAAGGAACATTTATTGTTTAACTATGAGTCTCGTGAGTGCAAACATCCAAAGATCATCAAAGGTAAGCGATTAATTTTATTGCTTTTCTGACTTTCGTGACCAATCTACTTGGCTGCTAGCTGTTTGTAATATTTTGTCTACTGAGAGAGATGCCCTTACATAAACGCTTGGTATGCTTTCACCGAAAAGCTTTATTGAAATCTGACATGCCAGGTGGATTAACAACATGCTAATCTGTGCTATATTGCTATATTGCACTTGTGATTTAATGAAAATTAAATATTTTTTGTAATTTAATTTGAATTTGGCGCTCTGCAATTCAGCGGATGTTGACGAAAATGATCCCGGTAACGGGATGGGTGCATCAAAAAGATAATGGACTTTTGTTTTTAGAAATGTTGACAAATTCAAAATCATCACATAGAAGGGCACCTATTGGGAGATAGGTTAAAAAACTCCTTCTCTGTGGTCTTCTAGTGGTCTATGATGGCATATACATGTACATATACAACATGTGAAGACACAAGGGGATGACTCTGACACACACCCTTCTATAATCCTGTGTTGCCCACACAGACAGACAGACACACACACACACACACACACACCACACTCTTCATCATTGTCCCTGGTCGCTGGAGCCCCATGCTGCCCATAAAGAGAGGGGCAGTAAAAAGTTAAACGATTAGATGGGAAGTTGGGGGCCTGTCTCTCTAAGTGCATCTAAAGCGTTACCTCTGTGGCCACTCATGACCAGGCTGGCCTTTCTCTCTTTTACTACAGGCTGCTTTACTAACTCTGTTTGACAGCCAAGCAGTAAGACCACCTGATGCTTTTGTTTCTCAGACTTTCTCTCGCCACCCATGGGTTTGTAAAATGGTTGAAAAGGTTTGGGGGACTGAGCCTGTTATGTTCTGAACAGAGGGACAGGGTTTTGTTTAAAGCAGGTGACTCTGCACCGACACACACACACGTTCACTCACACTCAGAGACAATCGTGAGAACGCTGTGTAATGTGATGACAAATAAGGGTGTGTTTCCTCTGCTACGCTGCCCACCTATATGAGTCAGAGACCCTAGAGGACTGTGTCCATGTGTGCCCCTTATCACCTTTATCATACCTGTCAATAACAGAGTTCACACATACTGTGCACACTCTCTCTCTCTCTCTCTCTCTCTCTCTCTCTCTCTCCATGCAAACACACACACATCTGATAAAACCTCATACAGTGTGAAAGCCTGTTAACACGCACGAGGCAAACAGGAGACAGAGAGAAGAGAGTCAGGTGTCAAGGCCTGAACCACAGAGCAGCAGGCCAAGAAATCAGACCTTGTGGAAGGTCATTAATACAACAGAAAGTCTGGGCTTTGGAAGTGACCACAGCATCCAGACTCCACAGCCCTGTACGGTTTCACTCCACAGCCCTGTACGGTTTCACCCCACAGCCCTGTACGGTTTCACCCCACGGCCCTGTACGGTTTCACTCCACAGCGTTTGATTATCTGAGCCTGTCACACACTCACATCACTGCATCTAATCAACAGCGAATGGAATAATATGCATGCTGTTTGTGTGCACATACGCATTCCCGTACGCACGAAGACACAGATTCTTACATGCACACACACATACCTCTCAGTCAGCTGGGCTGTCCCACACACATGCAGACTCACACACACATGCACACGCACACACACACACGCACGCGCGCACGCATGCACACACACATAGATACTCTCCTAACCTAACCCTAACCTGAGTTCATGTAGTAGTTCTGTCATATCAGACATGAATGGAAACCAACAGCACAACAAACACATCAAAGGAAAGGAGGAATCAAAAAGTGGCAGCAACGGTTTGAGAGCCAGTAAGGAGTTCATGGAGCAAAGACCTTGAGATGTTTATTCTTCACAATGAAACACTCTACAGACTCTGGATCTGTTGTAGGAGATCAGGGTCCCCTATCAAAACAGCTTGAGGGTGTTCAATTCGGGGAGGGAGGGAGAGTCTCTGACAACTTCATGACAGTTTAATGGCTGCCCTTCTCTCCTACAGTGTCACCACTTCTCTCCACACAACTACAGTAAGCCATGTCTACTACCCTTAGTTCCCTCTGAGGAGAACGTAGGTGAGCCCACCCCGAACCTCACTGTACCACTTTCTGGGGCTGGGCTGTGAGGTTTGGGACCAACTCCACTTCAGAAGTGTACAAATATAGCATACCATTCCATGCCTTGTTAGAGGGAATGTTTACAACACCTCTGAAACCAGACAGATTTGGAATAATCACAATATGGGGAAATGACCACCTCTTTTTAAGCTCCCGTCCTCAGCAGCAACACATCCAATAACTGAAATAATTTACTCTAGGTTTGTTTAGTTTTCCTGGCTGGGCTTGGGGCCAAGGACATGCCTGCTGTTCCAGTGGAGCGGCTAGCACTGTCTGATTAGGGCCATCATTAACTTAATGATGCGGCCTGTTCGCTCTGAGTTCCGCCGTAATGGATTGACTTGGAGGATGAGGGGAAATATGCAGCTAGAGAGGAGAGTCGGCGTTGAAGTTTCACAGTCTGTCTGTCCGTCTGTACGTCTCTCTGCCTGTGTATCTGTCCTCTGTGGTCAGCAGCAGTGTCCCCCTCATCCACCAGAGAGAGGAGACAGAGAGGAGGCCCCTAAGTGTAAACAGTCTAGTGGGCCAAATTACGGGTGTCAAAAAGTTGCAGACGGAGGCGGTTAGTCTGTGCCCATTTCCTCTCCTAAAAATATGCAAACCCGACGTCTTGAGTGCCCGCTGTGGTGTCAATGACAGCTTGATTAATGATCAACATGTTAAGTACAGGAACAAATCCACCCTCACCTTATATAACTTAAGTCAACACATAGGCATTGGTATATCACAAAAGTCCACATATGAACAGAAAAAAGAAGGCAATCCCTTTACATACCATCAGGACTTTAAATAAAAAGAACTAAATGCACAGTCAACCAGTAAAACCTCTTCTAGCGATATGAAAAACATTTGAGGATATTGATCATGTGTTACCATGAGTCCGACTGCACTGAGAGTTTGTTACTGTATATTCCAATTTAATGTCTGTATTAACGTACTGTACAGTGCCTTGCGAAAGTATTCCGCCCCCTTGAACTTTGCGTCCTTTTGCCACTTTTCAGGCTTCAAACATAAAGATATAAAACTGTATTTTTTTGTGAAGAATCAACAACAAGTGGGACACAATCATGAAGTGGAACGACATTTATTGGATATTTCAAACTTTTTTAACAAATCAAAAACTGAAAAATTGGGCGTGCAAAATTATTCAGCCCCCTTAAGTTAAAACTTTGTAGCGCCACCTTTTGCTGCGATTACAGCTGTAAGTCGCTTGGGGTATGTCTCTATGAGTTTTGCACATCGAGAGACTGAAATTTTTTCCCATTCCTCCTTGCAAAACAGCTCGAGCTCAGTGAGGTTAGATGGAGAGCATTTGTGAACAGCAGTTTTCAGTTCTTTCCACAGATTCTCGATTGGATTCAGGTCTGGACTTTGACTTGGCCATTCTAACACCTGGATATGTTTATTTTTGAACCATTCCATTGTAGATTTTGCTTTATGTTTTGGATCATTGTCTTGTTGGAAGACAAATCTCCGTCCCAGTCTCAGGTCTTTTGCAGACTCCATCAGGTATTCTTCCAGAATGGTCCTGTATTTGGCTCCATCCATCTTCCCTGTCCCTGCTGAAGAAAAGCAGGCCCAAACCATGATGCTGCCACCACCATGTTTGACAGTGGGGATGGTGTGTTCATGGTGATGAGCTGTGTTGCTTTTACGCGAAACATAACATTTTGCATTGTTGCCAAAAAGTTCAATGTTGGTTTCATCTGACCAGAGCACCTTCTTCCACATGTTTGGTGTGTCTCCCAGGTGGCTTGTGGCAAACTTTAAACAACACTTTTTATGGATATCTTTAAGAAATGGCTTTCTTCTTGCCACTCTTCCATAAAGGCCAGATTTGTGCAATATACGACTGATTGTTGTCCTATGGACAGAGTCTCCCACCTCAGCTGTAGATCTCTGCAGTTCATCCAGAGTGATCATGAGCCTCTTGGCTGCATCTCTGATCAGTCTTCTCCTTGTATGAGCTGAAAGTTTAGAGGGACGGCCAGGTCTTGGTAGATTTGCAGTGGTCTGATACTCCTTCCATTTCAATATTATCGCTTGCACAGTGCTCCTTGGGATGTTTAAAGCTTGGGAATCTTTTTGTATCCAAATTCAGCTTTAAACTTCTTCACAACAGTATCTCGGACCTGCCTGGTGTGTTCCTTGTTCTTCATGATGCTCTCTGCGCTTTTAACGGACCTCTGAGACTATCACAGTGCAGGTGCATTTATACGGAGACTTGATTACACACAGGTGGATTGTATTTATCATCATTAGTCATTTAGGTCAACATTGGATCATTCAGAGATCCTCACTGAACTTCTGGAGAGAGTTTGCTGCACTGAAAGTAAAGGGGCTGAATAATTTTGCACGCCCAATTTTTCAGTTTTTGATTTGTTAAAAAAGTTTGAAATATCCAATAAATGTCGTTCCACTTCATGATTGTGTCCCACTTGTTGTTGATTCTTCACAAAAAAATACAGTTTTATATCTTTATGTTTGAAGCCTGAAATGTGGCAAAAGGTTGCAAAGTTCAAGGGGGCCGAATACTTTCGCAAGGCACTGTATGTGTAGGTCCTTTGAGAGGTTTATAGTAGAGATAATAGGATAACTAAGGCAGGACGAGGAGCCACGAACTTAAAAACAGGTGTTTATCTTGTCAAAGCTGTTGTGAATAGTTGACCTTTAACCCCTGTTTCTGAGCCAAATGAGAAATATAAAGGAGAAGTAGGAGTAATAACAGTCAGTCTGCAGGGGTAAACACACAGGCCTTACAGTATATGAACGGCAATTATACACACAGGAAAGGTCAGGAGGAAGATGAGTCATTTCACAGGCATTTCCCAGACTGCTTCACTTGCCCTCTCCCGTGCCCTTCAACAGCCCTCAATGGAGAGTGGGAGAGAGGGAGAGTGGGAGATGAAGAAAGAGAGAGAGTGACAAAGTGAGAGAGCAAAAGGGAGAGCGAGAAGAAGAGGGATAGAGGCAGAGAAACTGTAAGCTGGGGTCCCTGGTGGTCTGTGGAGAGGAAAGGGGGGGGATATGGTGGCTAGGAGCCCCTCTGTGTGGGGTCTGTCTGGCGTGCGTGCAGCCCTGGGGTCTGGTTATTGATTTTCAGGCATGAAACAAGAATATTGTCCAATGTTTACTCTGCTTGCCAAACCTCTCCCCACCCAGCCTCCTCCCTTTACACACCAGCCTCAGACACTTCAATCATACAAAAACATCTAACATAAATCCACACTCTATCCCTCTCTCCCACATGCCACATAACCTCCTACATACACTCACACAAACACTCACACAAACACACACTCACACAAACACACACGCACACACGCACGCACACACACACACACACACTCTCATTGCCACAGTTATCCTCTCACGTTAGACAAGGAGAGGATTCATTTGAGGCTGGTGTTCAGCATGCAAGTGCATACAGATGTGAGAACTTATTAGACACTTTGATTTGAATTACAGAATGTACTACCAGACACACACTAAAAATAACACCATCGAGCCTCACCTTGAGCATAATTCCATCACACAATTCTAAAACAACACACGTATATACACACATTCGTATACACACATTCATACCCATGTATATAAGTGTTACAGATACAAGTATCCTGTGTGTGTATCCCGTGTGTGTTTCTTTTCTCTCCTTCTCCCCTCACAGGTGAAAATCATCACTCCCCAATCAGTCACCAATCATCAATCAGAAGACACACCTCCTCCTGTTTCCTACCCAATCACCGTTCCTTTCCCTTTGTTTAAAAACCCTGTCAGTTGTTTGCTGTGGAGAGCAATCTCTCTGTAAATGCCATGTCTATAGAGCTCTCTGTTTCACTCTCTCTTTGTGTATTGACCTCTCTTTTGTTTGAGCACCTCCATAGCACTTTGTCATCACCTGTGAGTATTGTTTTTGGTTATGGTGTTTGTTTGTTTGCTGGTGGGAAAAGGGGGAACCAAGACAAGTCGCCCATGGGCATACACTACCCATAGGTAAACTTTGTTAAATACACTAGTTAGAACTGGGCAGACCACCCACTGTATTTTTGGTTAGTTAGTTAGCTGTTGTTAAAGTAGGCTAGTCTAGCTTAGGGGTGTTTTTGAATACTTATTGTTTCTTTCCTTGGGTCCAGCTCAGCCCCTTTTCATGCTCCCCCCATTACCGTGTGTTTATTAATAAACCCTGAGTTTGACGGTAGATTTCAGTTGTCGTGGTTATTTCGTTCACACTTTTACTTTGTCACTATCATAAATTGCATGAGTTATGTTACAGGTCTCATTACCATCCCCCCTAGACTGTCTGGCTAAAAGGGATTCGTAACAATAAGCATGTAATCATACACACAGATACACACACCACCACAGCAGCCCAATGTCTATATAATGATCCATCATATTCCGTTTCTCTTTACGATGGGGGAGATCATTTAACACTGAAGCGACGGTTACTCCCTCATAAGAACCCTCTTACAGGAACATGAAAGCAGCAAGAAGGGCCGCTGCCACAACGCTCAAAGAACCTGCTGAAAAATGTGTGGCCGCTCCACACAAACCAGGGGCCAGAAATAACACAGGTTGGCCTGTGAGGTGGGAGAAAATCCTTCATATTCATACTTCCACACATCTCACACTGTGTGTGTGTGAGAGAGAGAGTCAGCCTGGCAAGCAGCTCACAGACTGCCAGCCTTCTCAGGCGTGACTGTAGTGAAGTAGTGTTGTATTGATCTAGTCACACACCACGGCCCACATCTCTCAGACTGGTCTAATTCACTCTGACACAGTGTGGTCATTAAACAGAGTTTTAATGGTAGAATCAGGAAATGTCCAGAGAGCAGGACATTGAGTGAGATATCCTATAGCAAATAGGAATTCGATCATACCAACACAGCTTCTCATCATATCTGTCCACTTTTGTTTTCCTTTTTTCTAATCAAGAATGCAGGCATGTGTGCACACACACACTTCAAAATGTAGAAACAATCTCTTTTAGAAGCTGGGTGGTAAATTAGGCTCAGCCAGAGAGTCTCTCTTCAGCGTTATCTCCTAGTTGTGGAGGGTTGGGGAGAGCAGGGGCAGGCCAGGGTTGCTGTGGCCAGGGGGCTGAGGGGCAGATCTGGGGCTGGGCTGATAATGAGAGGGGGGGATCAGGGAGTTATGGAGATCTTAACACCCTGTGCCCCCAGGGTCATACTGAACTGCTGGTGGTCAGACACCACACACCACAGACCCTAGTGTGTGATTTATTGATTATATGATTCAGGACTGATTTGTTTTTAATTCATCTATTTTACACACTTCGAAAAAAATATGCTATCTAGGACCTGAAATGGTTATCCTATGGGGACAGATGAATAACAGTTGTTTAACCCTTTATTCTAAGAGTGTATCATCCTCTGGGAAACAATTGTCACTGTTTTTCTCTGTTTACTGCCTTAGTCCTTGAATCAAAACAGACACAAGCTTAACCTTCAGGCTGTATCCACTTTAGGGTTGGACATGTCATACACCCAGGTAGGGTGACTCTGGTAGGGGTCAGTAGACCATAGGCTGCCCCTAGGCCATGAGACCGACTCAGCACTCAGCCGTTGAGACCTGGCTGTAGCTCTGCAGGCTAGCTGGCAGGCTGGGTGGGTGGCTGGGTTGGTGGGTGGGAGGTGGTCAGAGAGTTATGGAGGTTTACCTGGTGTGGTGGTGGTCAGACCTGAGGCTGTGATTTGTTAACATGCTCAGACAACAGACTGACCATACTCAGAGTAAATCACTCCCCTGGCACCAGTGACAAAAGTTAGGCCGTTAGACCCCCAGTCCCTTCTTTAATCAATCTATTCACCTCTCTTCATCAACTTCAACTCTACCCATGCAGACACACACACACACACTACTCCAGCCAAGTCAAACAGGGCTGCACATTGAGCATGTTTACCCTCCCACTCATGGATCTGAAGCTGTAGTAATTAAGACCTGGCTATACCACCTCCCTCTCCTCCTCCAGACCAATGACCACACGCACACACACACACACACATAAGTACCCATGCACGGACACACGCACGCTCACACACACACAAACTCTCACACACACACTCATCCAAATCCCAATTAAACCAACACCCCTGGTTCTCTCATCATTAGTCCATGGCTCCTCTGGGCCAACAACATCTCTCTGTGTGCCATTCAGAGAGAGAAGAGAAAGTCCTGAGGGTTTCCATGTTATTTTCCTTAAGGGCTAGCCAACCTCCTGTACAGTGAGATGTATTAGCAGAGCTGGGCCTAATTTGGACTGGCACAAAGAAAATAGGAACAGTGGAACGTGTGTGAACACACGAGAGAGAAGAGGGTCAGTTTTACATGTAGTGCGTTTGGAAGGTGAGTGAGCCAGGATGAGGCAAGAGTGGATTGTCTTACCATTACTATTCTAACTCTAAGCAGACTATGAAAATTGATGAAAAGATCAATTGGAGGAGATTAATTAGCCATTTGATCCTTCTGAGGTTGATTTAATGACCTGTTTAACACTGAAACAAATATTGTCTGCACTTAAAATAGAAGCGATGTGATCAAGAACAGAGCTTCTCTGTCATAATGGCTTTGATTTAACTCGTAAAGCACTCTAACACAATAAAGAAGAGTAGCGATGCAGAATAAAATCCTACATAGAAAGTCTCGCACAACAAAGGGATGAACACAGAATTCCACTGCTAAAGACTCCCAGCCGAAGTTCATCAATGTTTCCTTGGTGACTGATACATAACACCGCAAACAAAACATGAGCAGGACTTGTTTTCTTCGTGTGTGTGGTGTGTGTGCGTGTGTGTGAACGTGTGTTCGTGTGTGTGTGTTCGTGTGTGTATGTGCGTGCGTGTGTGTGTGCGAGCGAGCGTGTGCATGTGCGTGTGTGTGTCTGTGTGTGTGTGTGTGTGTGTGTGTGTGTGCGAGCATGTGCATGTGCGTGTGTGTGTGTGTGTGCGTGCGTGCGAGCGAGCATGTGTATGTGTGTGTGCGAGCGAGCATGTGCATGTGCGTGTGTGTCTGTGTGTGTGTGAGCGTGTGTGTGTGTGTGAGCGTGTGTTCGTGTGTGTATATGCGTGCGTGTGTGTGTGTGTGTGTGTGTGCGAGCGAGCGTGTGCATGTGCGTGTGTCTGTGTGTGTGCGAGCGAGCGTGTGCGTGTGCGTGCGTGTGTGCGTGTGTGTGTCTGTGTGCGTACGAGAGTGTGTTCGTATGTCTCCCATTATGGGTGGACTTTGACAAGAGAAAAACCCTGACTGCTTGCCATTGCTTTATTTATTTTTCTAACTTTCATCTGCAAGCCACTTCCAATCTGCCTTACCAGACAAACCTCTTCTGTCAGTCCCAGAGGTGTCATTAAGGATGGATCCCCATGTTTCACCAGACACATGAAAGGGCCTCTGGCTGTCTGACTGTCTGACTGACTGTCTATGTTGTTGTCTCTGTCTGACTGTCTGACTGACTGTCTATGTTGTTGTCTCTGTCTGACTGTCTGACTGACTGTCTATGTTGTTGTCTCTGTCTGACTGTCTATGTTGTTGTCTCTGTGTGACTCATATTGTCCCACTCAATTTGAGCTGAAATTTCCCCATTCAATAGATACAGGATAACACGCTCACACACACACACACACACACACACACACACACACACACACACACACACACACACACACACACACACACACACACACACACACACACACACACACACACACACACACACACACACACACACACACACACACACACAGAGAGAGATAATGACATCAGAGACAGCGGTATGAACACTCATGTTGACTATGCTGTAGTATAACAATATAAGTTCCTGTGTGTTGCTTACAGGGCCAGCTGATTCATGTTTTAGCCTTACCCTCTCTCTGTGTCTGTGTGTGAGTCACAGTTTACAATGTGCTGCCAGCAGCGGTCTGCTGGCCTGGTTAGTGGGCCTGCCTGTGTTTCAATGGGGTACAGTAGGCTGGGCTGGGGGTAGAGGGCAGATCAAAATAACGGGCTAACTACAGAAAGGATCACTTTCCAACACAACATGCTCCAAGTCATCTGAGGATAACGCACAACCACCCATACTGGAGATTCACTTCAACAAGGTCTTTCATCAGTCTTCATCAGATCAGCTTGCTCTCAACATTCATCCGCACAAGACTATGTGAGAGTTGTAGACTGTTATGTATGGCTGTGTTGTTGTTATAGTATTTTAACTAACTGTCATTAACTGGGTTCTAACACAGACAGCACAAAGCAACTGGAGCCTTCTGTATTTCTACATCCTTGAGCGTTAGTAGGCTACTATTTATTCAGTATTAGAGGCCAGAATGATAAATTAAGTAAAAAGGGAACTCCACTCATATCTGATTGGAGATAGCGGCCTGAAGGGGCTCCTGTGTTTATCCCAACTCTAATGATTTCTCCTGATGCTAAAACGTTTTCTAATGAAGCTGATCCACTTAACCAAGAAGAGCAAACAGTTCAGGTCTCCACTATAGACCTTGTTCAGATTCTATTTTCCCCCTACACGCTACAACACCAATAAATGTCCAAATCCTGCCATAATAAATATCTACAGTGTAAACACTGATCCGCTCTACGTTCCCCTCTCCTGAGGAGAAATCCACCAGAAGCAGACGTTTAAAGTGTGTTTGAATTCCTGTGCTTTCCTTGACCTTTTTGGACTGCGAAGAAAAGACTTATACTAAGGTAGTGGAATCCAACCCCTCACTGACCACGTGTCCTGAGATGTCTGCAGCCACAGGTCGTTTATGATCATCGTACATCACACTGCATTAATGTGGGAACAGGATGCACAGCCAAGTCTTCATACTGTTTAAAAGGAAGGAAGGGTTTGTAGTTCTACTCCGTTCAGTAAGATACGTATTAGGGACTATAGGCTGCAGATGTCTACTGGTGTGAGAGGGCAGAAGGTCAATACCTTAGACAGGTCCTAGTGGTAATAGAGTTCATGTAAACATGAGACCACCAGAATGTTTCATTAGTGATGAATTTATTCCAGCCTATGTTTATCTTATAGCCCAAACACATTTGCGGAAAGACAGGGAATTTATCGTCACATCCCTAAGTGTCTCTTTCCCCCAGTTAGACAAAAATACTAGAGAACGAGGGGGAAGCCAGGGACCACTGACGTGCAATTCCATTAAATTAGACACGTAAAAAAAGACACTTTGCACGCACACACAACCTGGGAAACGCCTGTGGTGGTATTTTAAAACATATGCATGTATGTTATCGTATTCACCTATTTTCTGTTATTTTGTTTTGCTTGCTCAGAGTTCACAAAATACAAACCATAACTTAAATTAACAATAATTCATGTTCAAATGAGTAATTACCTGTAAATGATTCACTTTATTTAGTACACATACTGAACATAAAAAGGCCAATACTTTTCTGAGGGAATTCATTAATGCTATCTACAATTCCGCATCACCAATGTCTTTTTATGAAACCAACTCCTAGTCTGCCTGCCCACCTGCACTCTTCCCCACCTGTGGCACTTCAGGATATCACTTATTATAGTGTTTTGGAATTAGCAACAATATTCTTTACCTCTTATCCCAGATGTTCATCCTCAACACCCTCCTCTCTCATTGGCTTGTTAAAAGCAATGTGAAGCCGTGCTTAAGCAGTGTGTTGCACCTACACCGACGATCCTACATGAAACATCTGCCACTTGACTGATTCCTGAATCAAATTGGCCATAGCAACAGAACGAGCTGGGGCTTTTAAAAGAGCCATTTTGTCCTAATACATGTCCCATTACCGGATGGCCATTCATCAAATGAACCCTGCCTCCAGAAGAGAAACCTGGCAGGGACCTCCTGAATAGTGCCACAGTGCTCTCTCTGCTTTCTCACTGTCTCCAGTCAGGACACACTCGGCATGTCCGCTATGGCACCACTGTTTACCTCTGGGGTATACAGACAGACGTAGGCCAGCCGGACAGGCAGAGCCTCAGGCCATGGCTGCCAACCTGGGTGAGAACAGGAGACCCAGGCTGCTGCCTCACAGAATATGGAGGGGTTTTTCCTATTTTCCTGTATAATATGTTGTAAACATTCCCTTGGGGAAAATAAAGTTGCAAGTTGTAAGATTACTAAAATAGATTAAAATGACAAGTGAAATAAAGAGCAGCAGTATTCCCTGTTGTTACTGTATGGATATAATATGTGATCGTGGTTGCTTTTCTCTTCTCTCACAGAGACCCAAGTGTAGCCATAAACTCAGTGGTGGACAGACACACAGATTTTCTGGGTCACTAAGGTCCACTGTGGAAAATAATACAAATATAAACACACTGTCTCTCTCACACACATTCAAAAAACACAAATCTATGTTTTTTTACAGGACTCAAAAAAATAAACACTTTTCCCAAGTCTTTAATTATAATAAACTGTGGAGAACCTGATTACTTAATAATATGGTGATAAACACAACTATCAATCAAACCGCCTGACAGCCCTTAGAATTCAGGAGAGACTGTCCAAAATAAGAGCTGCCGACTCTCTCATTGTGGCAGTGTGTGTGTGTGTGTGTGTGTGTGTGTGTGTGTGTGTGTGTGTGTGTGTGTGTGTGTGTGAGGTGGAGACACTAGTCAGTGATGATGTTCTCCTCTCCAATATAAGGATGAAAGAAAGTAACGGAGGATGAATTGTCAGCTCAAAGCACATATTTATTTACAGAGTAAAACTAACAAGGGCACTTGCTCAAAAACAACAATTGTGCAATCACACAAGCCCACGGTGTGGAAGGCTACAGCGTGATGGTAGGCCAGGACATTGTATTTTAATCACAGGCGTTGGCCACAGTTCCATACTCATTCCAGTTTTAAGTTCAAGATAAAAAACAATGTATTTGGGAGTGCAGCGATTTCTCCTCTAAAGCGTATAATATAATCTGTATCTGGGAGAGTCAGAAATGTATTGCAATAGATTTTTATTACACAGAAAAATCACATCATTTATGATTGTTGCATGAGACAGAGAAAGGAAATGACTTAATCTCTCCTAATTTCATTGGGCATAGCAAAAAACTGGAACGACTGCAACACAGCAGAAAATTATGACAAAAATAATACATGTTCGGACTATTAGCAACATATTACACAGTGATAGCAAAAACAAGCTGTACCTACATACTACAGTACACAGATCATTTCACTCAATGAGTGAACCAAACTATGAATCAGACTTCAATTACAGAATTACACTAGTAATCTCATATCTTATGTTTTCATACAGTGCGCTATATTGTAGACTTACTCCCTGTTTTGGCTGATCTATAGCTAGTCTCCCTACAGTAGTGAATAGGTTAAATAAACCCAGTGTAATGGTACAAGAGGTCAGTCACAGTGAGATGAATCAGGGCTCTGCTCTAATACTGCTGCTATTCTCTCTCACTTTGACACTTTTAGAAGACCGTGCCTTATTTCCTTCCTTGCGTGACTCCAGAAGGTAAACACACTGCTGGAGTGACTCATTACAATTCCTCACGTCGATGACCTGATACAAACGCAGGCCGGGGTCAGGGGTCAACTAGGAGGATTATGAGACGTTACAAGGTACAGTATGTCTCTCCCCCCCAAGTCGTGTTCTGGGCCCTGACACCCTCTGTTCTCCGAGGAATTCATGGCTTCCTGTGGCCAAACCCGCATGCCTGCCCACTCCAGCCTACACAGAGAGAGAGGAAAACAGAACATTAGAAAAAAAGACATTTGAGATGATGGATCACCCTCTTCGCCAGGCCACTTCGGTGAAACAGACAGAATGCTGTCCTGATGAGCGTGTATCTCTTTTCTGCCCAGAGCCCCGGGGCCTGACGAGAGAGAGGGAGCAGCCGGAGGCGAGGTGGGGCGTCTCTGGGCTCGGGTTCGACCGTCTGCGTGGCGTAAATGAGCTTCATCCTGTTTCATGTAGTGGTGAATTGATTTACGAGTAGTGAAAAGCCTGTTTACCACCGCCTGCCAAGTTGCCTTTTCAGGCGATTGGCACTTTTGTAAAAAGGGATCTGGGAGAAAGGCCTGATCAGCACTTTGCCCTCTGCTAAGCCCAGTGTTAGAGGGAGAGGGGGTGGAGTTGGTAGTGGAGGGGTCGTAGTGTTGGGGGGGGGGGGCAACTTCCCTTCAAAGGCCCCTATCTGAAAAAGGGCCAAACACAATCTAGCATCAATCTCTGTGCTGTCACCCTGCACTCTGCTGCCTTTCCAGCACCATTGTTATAGAGCAGACCAACGGAAAGAGGCCGGGAGCAGGTGGAAATAAAAAGCCCTTTCACGACTGGAGGAGAAAGATTCCTCCTGAGATCCTCACGACATTTACACAAGTCCCAGGGAGCAGGGACTGGCTGTCCACGCTAGTCTGGATACACACACACCGATTCATAGGTCTGGACAAACACACACACACTGACAGATATACTTGTACTGTCCAATTTCAGCAGCAAAACCTGTCTGCTTCACACTTTTCAACACCGTCTGGTCTACTGCTCTCAACCAAAGTATTCATCACTTACTGTTGCAGGGTGTTGCTTAGTATCACGTGTAACTAAGTAAAGTTATATTTCAGACCTTCAGTTAACAGGATATACTCAGAATCATTCTGACATGCCTGTGCTGTGCCAAAATATTTACCACATTGTCTTTGCTGTGGTGAAAGGGTCTTTTAGAATGTATGTAGGATACCCCACACTGCTGCACAGATTCTTGCAGCTCTTTCAGTAGCAGTGGTCTAAGAGCTCCCAGTCTTCCACGTGGTCTCAGTGACCTCTCTGGAGACCTTGACAGTATATACTGTTTATTCCTCACAGATACAGTGGAAGGCACTTTGTTGTGGGCAGAAATTAGAGACTGGGAAGTCCTCTTCATGAAAGTAGTGGTATAACACTCATCCAAACCCAGCCAGCCAGCCAGTCCAGACTGCATTACTTCACTCAGGGTAAATTAAAGATGTACATTTTAGCAGAATGTGTCTCTCCCCCTGACTCCCCTTTTCTGACTCAAACATCCCAATGCATCCATCTCACCTCAACTCTCTGCCTTTCTTGCGTATCCACCTCTCTTCTGTTCCAGCTTCACCCTCCTCTCCCCTACCGCATCTCTCCCCTCCAATCGGGATCATGGGCTCAGGCCTGGTGGGATTCCTGTCATATGATGCCAGTGAAGTGTGATGCTTCTCTGGGACCCCCCTCTGTTCAGGAAATGCTCTTGGCCTTTTCCCCACCCTAGCCTTCCGCTGTGTTACCATTCCAAAGCATTCCTAACTGATTCCGACCACTGATGGGCCATGGGTTCCCACAGACAAGGAGGATCTGCTCCCCAACTCAAACAGTGGAGTGGAGGCAGGGGTATCATGTTATGGGCTGCCAAGCCTGTTTATGGCAGGCAGAATAGCGAGGCCTAAGCTTCTCAATAGACAATTACCATCCCCACTTAGCCCACACTCCACAAACCACCTCCACATAGTTTCAATTTGTGGTTTGTATGTAGGTTGGTTCTGCTCTCAGGGCGGATTAAATATAGCCAGGGACCGTTTCAGAGGAAAACCGTAAGGGACTGACTTGGATTCGGAACTTGCATTGCGGAACGACGTCTCCCATTGTTGTGCACTGTTTGGGAATTCTTAATTGCTTTTTCCGAAGCGGCTCGCCACAGGAAAATCCCCCTTCAGAACGGGAGAGAGAGAGATGGTGGTCTGTGAGTAAACACGCATATAAACATGCATCATATAAACCTGCTTACGCTCCAATCAAAGTCCCATCAGCAACTATCAAAGCCTCTGTAACTAACCTGTATCAGAGCTGGCTGTGGTCTGACTTCCCTCCCTCTCTCTGTTATGTCCTACTCTGACCGTTTCTTCTGATTGAGTTCTCCCTGTTGATATATTCCCTGGCATCTGAAACAAACTGCCCTGGACTGGCCCTGTGTTGTGTGTGAGGCTGAGGGAAGGGAGACACCGATGGAGGTGGCACACACAGTGACATTACCCATTCACTCTCTGCCCTGTGTGGGGCAGGCTGGAAGGCCTCCAGCAGCAATATAGTATAGAACAGAGTAGAAGCATGCAGTGTAGAACAGTGCAGGACTAAGCAGGGCGGTGGTGAGAGGGGAAAATTGCCATCTCATAGCGGTTTCTCTGGTATTCCGCTGGAGGAGAGATTACAGCCATACTCAATCTTTTCAATCCGTACCTCTCAATTATCATTAGCACTGTCTGACAGACGCAATCCCCGGTGGAGGTCTGGTCGTCATAGGAACTGTTGCCATCACTGGAAAACCCTCTCTCTCATCCATCACACAGGGCTGAAATGGGAAAAAGAAGACTTGTATTGGTTATATGAGCAAACTTTCATTAAACTGTACATGATATAGATATGATAAGAAGCAGGGTTGTGAATTATTAAAAGAAACAATAACATAAAAATAAAAAGGAACACCTGATCATTAAGTAGGTCTATTGAAATTCAATCCATATTTCAAATGTACTGAAATTCCATTTCATTTCAAGCTTTTATCAGGAGTTAGGTTGTATAATTTGCTTTCATTTAAATGAACTAGTATAGGATAAGGGACGCTTGATAAATCCCAGTGTCGTTTCATACAGTCAAACTGTTCTGTGGTTCATCAAAGACATTAAAGAAAGGTGTATATTACATTAGCTTGAGGGCTATTGAGGATTATTATAATTTAGTTCAATGACTATGTGCTTTTAGACTGATTTTAAATGACCAAAATGGTCTGTTATAGTGGATGAGTCAGAAGAGATGCAGCTCTGGTAGAAAACATGGGCATCAATAGGGGGTTATAGCTGAGAGGTAATCAGACATTAGGCAGCACTCTGGTTTGGTTCAGCGCTATTTAGCTCTAGGAATGGCACACTAAGTTAATAATAGTGTGCAGAAAATGATTGTCAGATGTCTCACTGTTAAACGATCTTGATTAAAGCATGCAGCTACTGTCCTGACTTGGCAATATTGTAAGGAAGACATAAGTAGAAAATAAACATTTGAAAAAATATATGAAAAATGTTAAACATCAATAGGGACTATTGTACTTTAATTACTTGAGCGACTATATTCAGGTATAGTTTCCAGATCGAGAAACTGGAGATAAGCAAGAATTGACAAAAGCACTTGAAAATAAGTGCAATAATATACAAAACCCTGCCACAATGAAAACAAAATCCACAAACACAAAAATGAAACATTTCTGGTGTTTTTCTTTTTGCTTATCATAATGAGCCTCAAAAAGGACTAAATTGTTGTTTTAGCGACCATTTTCTTCCTTATGATAAATACATATTTGTTGTTTGTCTTCTTTTGCCCTATAAACATGCTGTCAGTCTGTTGCTAAAACGTCAATCGCAGATATTTGACATGTTAGAACATTTTCCTTCTCGCAATGACCACATTTGGACAGTTTTGAAAACTTCTGGAACTGCCAACTCTTCAACACTCGTGTCATTCAGTCATGTCAAATAATGTTGTGGTAGTGAAACCGAGCTTGTGTGATCACAAAATAAGCCAGAAGGAATTTTACATATGCCTTTATTCATATTTTTGATCCCTGAAAGCCGTATTTCCCTCTGAATATACGGCTGTCAAAAATTATTCAAAGTTCAGAGAACATGAGCACTATGTTACGAATAAAATACGCAGTTGTAGCCTACTGAAATGAATAAGTGGAGCAGCTTTCGGATTGACAATACCTCAGGGACGGTTGAGTGAGGGTTGTTGTTTGGTTGGAGCGCCAAGCTTTCCTGGGAAGCTCGGTGTTCTGACACAGCACCATCGCTGCGCACACAAAATGACTCATCACTGTATTTGAGGTTTGCGGGTTCCCTATATTTAAGGATAACAATACAGAGTCTATTGTAGTTTAACAAGCATAAAAAGGAAATAAATTACCAGTTTCAAATTAACCAAAACATTAAGGATATAAACAAACTGTGCGACTGAGTTCCAGGGGGTATTTAGAGAACGCATCGGGTGGTATATATTCATGTAGCCTATTTTTTTTTTTTTAATGTAAGAGTTCTTATTTTGGTTTTGGTTTCTGTGTGATAATTAATCGAAATCCGTTTAATATTCTCTCTCATATTGATAATCATACGAATTGGCCTACCTAACCCACTCACACAAAACATAGGCTATAAACAAATACAGTTAACATGATTAGCTATCAATGTCGTGCAGAACAAACAATGTTAACCAGCTATAAAAAGATTATTCACTTCTCATTATCATGCAGGTTAACCTGCAATGAATGGGAATTATTGTATGTTTGATAAGATGTAATGTGACCTTGCATATTTAATTATCGCATTATAAATAGTTAGCTTTCCAAGAGACACTTCAAATGAATGCAGTTGAAACGGCGAAATATACCTTGATAAGGGAAATGTCAGCACTGAACAGCGCATGAGGGCGAATGAGTGTCCAAAATTAAATCCACAATCCAATGTCTCTCAATCATCAACAACAAATAATCATGTCTACCGAATATAAAGGCCACAAATACTGAATGAATGCATTTTCCATCTCTCGAATACTGCAGTTTCAATTACATTTTGTCTTCTAAAACCGGTCATACATTCTCCATTTTATGGGTCTGATCATAAAAACGATCAGTTAATTAAAGGCCCATTATTCCAAGTTAATTATAATTCATGTCAGTAGCCTCAGTCAATGGTTCAAATAAATTGACAAATAGAGATTTCATATAAATCTGTAAATGCAAGATTTTTCAATAGGAGAATTTGCCCACACACCGAACACACAATGCAGTGCAACATGAGATTCCTGTTTTAGTTCGAGACACGAATGATCAATGGACATGTCACACGCTGTAGTAGGCCACCATGGAGAATCCTCGTCTTGGACACTTTTTGCATGTGAAGCCTTCTAAACAAAGAGATGGAGAGCAAGGCGAGGTGATAGGAATATGACTGAAGTGTGTCAGGCACGAGATTAATATGTGCCCAAGAGCGAAAATTGACCATTGAACTGAAAGGGTCTGTTGTGTGCCATGTGCTTATTGCCTCCCTAATTCGAATCAGAAAAAGTTACTGTTACTGAACCAGCAACAGCTTACTGTGGGATGCATTGCAAATAAAATAGGTCCTGCTCATAGGCTAAATGGCAAGCGTATCAGCAACGATATCTGAATACCTTTTATCACCGACAACTTCACTAAGAAGATAATGCTATGGAATTAACAGAAAGCTGAAATGGCCTGAAACATCCCACCCTCCACACCACGTTATTTCAAAGTGGAAATGATGGTAATTTATCGTTGAGATGTTGATCAATGAGATTTCAACTTTATTCACCCCCTCAAAAAGACAGAAGTTGGTTGATTTCCTAATGTGTTATCACTATGCTTTAATCCATCTAAAAGCACAACCAAATGAATGAAAACAAAACAATGAATGATTTATTATTTAGTTGTCATCGAAATGTCGAGAGTTTGGGGCTATAAGGTTATATGTTCAGTAATATGACACAACGATAGATAATTGGCTTTAAAGTTCTAAAACCTCATTGGTTTGAATGGTGTCAGCAATTTTTTTTAAATCTAGTATTCTTTTGTGCTTAACAACATGAATTGGGGGTATTTAGAGTACTATACAGGTAGAGAACATTGAACACTAACAAGGCTGTGACAATAATTACATTTAGACGAAAATGCAGATAGAACCTCATCTTCCCAGCTCTCCATGTGTTATCACTGCACTTTCAACCACTTAAAAGCACAACAGTTCAAATGGGAATACAATGTCAGCTTTTTTGTACTTATACAACTGCTTCAATCATTATCAATGTGCTTCATCTAATAGCACAACCGAATGAGCTGGATTGTATTTGTATTACATTAAAAGTACATAGTGCAAGTGATCGATGCTGTTTCAGATTTTGCACAGATATTTATATTGTGAAGATCTCCACAGAGCTGGGATCTTGAACATGCATATGCTTTCTATGATTACATAATGAGACTTTTATAGTTACAGTAACCTCAAAATGTGGCCATGGATGTGTTACTAATTTTAAGGTTGAATAAAAACTGCTACATTAGTTTGTAAGATGGCCTCCATTTTAGGCTATTTACTATATTACACAAGTCATATTGAATTGTGTTAGGTTGGCAAGCAACCAAATATCAACATTTATAGGAGACATATCTAATGCTGGGATAGTTTCAACTGAGACACTGGCTTAATCATATTCTTTCACTTTATTTTTGGTTTAGTTGGAGATGTGAATTCAACATATATTTGCTAACAAGTTAATATGCTATTTACTGTATTGTAAAAGTGATGTTGAATTGTGTTTGGTTGTCAACACAACCAAATGTCAACATTTGAAGGATATGTATATTTTGTGCCACTGACTTAGTCTGACTAATTCCAGTTTGTCTACAAATTAATAATTATATGTTAGATTCATGTCTCCATCAGAACCACAAATCTAAGTTAAAGAATGGGACTAAATCAAATCAAACTTTAAATGCACTTTAATTAAAACAGTTTGATTTAGCCCTATTCTTTAACTTAGTTTTTTGGTTGAAATGGAGAAGTGAATCCAACATATTCATTATTAACTTCAAGATTAAATTTGATATCAACCAAAGCTTGAAATCCTAGGCCTATTTATTGTCTATTTTTAGTTGAACCCTGTGTTGAATTGAAACAATACCTGTTGATGACTTCACAAATGCTATATAGGCCTAAATAGTCTCATTGATGATGTATGACTTATAGAGTATGGTTACATTTTATTTGCTCCAATTACCCTTCAGAATGACTTTAATAGCAACAGTTTATATATTTCGTTAATATATATCTCAATAGTCATTATTACTATAGCACATTGGTAGTAGTCAGTGGAAAATATCAAAGCTAAGCTGTGCTTGGTTAAAACACTGGATGGGAGATCTAATAGATAGCTGTAGACAGATCAACTCTCCTGTAGGAGGTGCTGCCCAGCCTATTGTTTTTTTTCTGATAGTGGATATAATGTTGAAGATTTGATGTTATTTCAAAAGGTAGAAATTCAACATATTTTACAGAAGGTTTGTCTATGTTGAAAATTGGTTACCATGATGACAATTATGGTAACCCGTACCCCCTGTATAGAGCCTCCTCATTGTTATGATCGTGTTACTTTTGATTCTTTTTTACTTTAGTTTATTTGGTAAATATTTGTTTAATTCTTCTTGAACTGCACTGTTGGTTAATTAAGGGGTTGTAAGTAAGCATTTCAAGGTAAGGTCTACCCTTCTTGTATTCGATACATGTGACATAAAGTTGATTTGAATTCTGTGGTTGAAATTTCACTCTCAAATCAACTGTTTATGTTCAATGACTTTTTGCAAATCCAATGTATTTTTCCAGGTAGATTCAACGTCATAATATGTTGACAAATGACTTTGAAACAAAGTTGAATCAACCAGTTTGTGCCCAGTGGGATATGGTGAATTCGTTTTCTTCATGATAGATGTCTGCGCGTCCTGTTGTAGCCTATATACCGTGGGTAGTGTCCTCGGTATCGTGGGACACTGGAGTTACAGCGCCAAAAGGACTCCCCTCTCCCTCGCCTTCACTCACACCCGCGCGCGTCTTGGAGGTCCAGCAGCGAGATCTTGCCAAGTAAATTAAAAAGTCGTAGAACGCGATTCTATAGTGCTGTTGATTGCATGAAAGGGTGGGGCCCCTCAACTATACCGTTCAGATCAATGTAGGCCCAATGAGCGCAATCAGCGGTCTGCTAGCAATCCAGTCCTTTCTCATTCACATAAACACCACTTGAACAAAAATATACACGGCCACCTACCGCGCCAGAGAAAGTGATGAGGGGGGTGCACACACCTCGACATTATACTGTTTTCAATTAAAACGACAACGCTAGATGGCCTAAGCGACGCATGAGACAGAGATATCTAGTTTCAGACCATTGGAAATGGAAATCTGCAGTAATATATATACTGATGATGCATTGTTCCGAAAATAGCCAAGAGTGTAAAAAGGAATCAACACTGTTTGTGTTATTGGGACAGTGACAGGTGAAATGTCCCCCAAAATTGCTTAAAATTCAACTTTATTACATTCATGTGTATATTTTATATTGTCTATTGTCCATTAAAGTAGATCAGAATATTACTGAAATGACAAATTGTTGTTGATATTACAACGATTTTCTTAAATTTGGCTAGTCATAAAACAAAGGGGGGAAAACAAATGAGCATACCTTTGCTGAGTTCGTTGTTGGATTTCAAATGGTACATTAACAAATAGGCTACACATGTGGGCACGGAAAGTGTGAATGAGTATTTTCATTGTAATGTATCAAGATATCTGCAATTGTTCTTAAAAAACGAAATACTTATAGGCCTTGGCCAAATGATGCATTGTATAATGATTGTTCCCAGCACATGCCTATTAAAACAAAGACAACATTTTTAATTGTTGAACTGTTTTCCATACAGTGCATTACAGCAACATAATGTGCATGTTATAAGTACCCTCTACGTATCCTTCTGGAATTGTACACGGGATGCTCGGATGCTCCATTATGTGCATCTTTTGTCAAAATATTGTCATAGAGAGGACCTTGTTACCATGTTTCCCTTTAACTACTTCTTAAGAAATATATCAAATGTAAAAATAGGACAAAAGTATATATACCCATAGGCCTACATATTTTGACAATATGGATAGCCAGGTTTAAAACATGTATTTGCCTTGGCATTCTCACACGAAGCCCTGAGTTGCATAACATGCACAATGTGCGTTTTATTATAAATATTACAAATATGTGTATAATATCTTGTAAGATATAATATGTTGGTTTCAGGATTTCAGAAAACAAATTTTACCAAACTATTCTTTCCGTTGTTGTTCAAATTGAGATACTGTATTCATTTAATAACCTTTATTTACTCATAACTATTTTGAGAATGATATATCTACATTTAGCAGCACCTTCAGAAAGTACTCACACATTCCCTTGTTCCAGTTTGTTGTGTTACAGTCTGAATTTAAAATGGATTAAATATAGATTTTTTTGTTTTGTTACTGGCCTACACACACACACACACACACACACACACACACACACACACACACACACACACACACACACACACACACACACACACACACACACACACACACACAACCCCATAACATCAAAGTGGAATTATGTTTTGGAAGTTTTTGGAAATTAACTAAACATGAAAAGCTGAATTGTCTTGATTTGATTCAAAACCCTTTGTTTTGGCAAGCCTAAATAAAGTTCATCAGTAAAAATGTGCTTAATAAGTTGCATGGACTCTGTGTGTAATAATAGTGTGTCACAAGATTTTGACTACCTCATCGCTGCACCCCACAGATCTATAAGGTCCCTCAGTCAAGCAGTGAATTCAAAACACAGTTTCAACTACAAAGACCAGGGAGGTTTTCCAATGACTTACAAAGAAGGGCACCTTTTGGTATATGGGTAAAAAACATGGTGAAGTTAATAATTGCACGTTGGATGGTGTATTAATACACCCAGTCACTACAAAGACACAGGTGTCCTTCCTAACTCAGTTGCCGGAGAGGAAGGAAACCGCTCAGGGATTTCACCATGAGGCCAATGGTGACTTTAAAACAGTTATATAGTTTTATGGCTCTGACAGGAGAAAACTGAGGATGGATCAACAACATTGTAGTTATTTTACAATACCAACCTAAATGACCAAGTGAAAAGAAGGAAGCCTGTACAGAATAAAAATATTCCAAAAGATGCACCCTATTTGCCACAAGGCACTAAACTAATACTGCAAAAAATGTGGCTAAGCAATTGAACTTTATGTCTGGAATACAGTGCTACGTTTAGGGAAAATCTAATACAACACTGAGTACCACTCTCCATATTTGCAAGCATAGTGATGGCAGGATCATGTTATGGGTATGGTTGTCATCATTAAGGGACTGGGCAGTTTTTCAGGATAACAAAAAACAGAATGGAGCTAAGCATTGGAAAATAACCTAAAACACAAATCTACACTGGAGTTGCTTACCAAGACAGTGAATGTTCCTGAGTGGCAAAGGAACAGTCTTGATATAGGGTTTTTCTTTATTTTGACTATTTTCTACATTGTTGAATAACAGTAAAACTTTAGACACACCTACTCATTCAAGGGTTTTTCTTTATTTGTACTATATTTCTACATTGTAGAATAATGGTGAAGACATCAAAACTATGAAATAACACATACGGAATCATATAGTAACAAATAGATTAAAATAGAGACTCTTCAAAGTAGCCACCCTTTGCCTTGATGACAGCTTTGCACACTCTTGGCATTCTCAGGTAGTCACCTGGAAAGCATTTCAATTAACAGGTGTGCCTTGTTAAAAGTGAATTTGTGGAATGTTGTTCCTTCTTAATGTGTTTGAGCCAATCAATCAGTTGTGTTGTGACAAGGTAGGGGTGGTATACAGACGATAGCCCTATTTGGTAAAAGACCAAGTCCATATTATGGCAAGAACAGCTCAAATAAGCAAAGAGAAATTACACACCATCATTACTTGAAGACATGAAGGGCAGTCAATTTGGAACATTACAAGTGCAGACGCAAAAACCATCAAGCGCCATGATGAAACTGGCTCTCACGAGGACCGCCAAAGGAAAGGAAGATCCAGAGTTACCTCTGCTGCAGATACATTAATTAGAGTTAACAGCACCTCAGATTGCAGCCCAAATAAATTATTCACAGAGTTCAAGTAACAGACACATCTCAACATCAACTGTTCAGAGGAGACTGTGTGAATCAGGCCTTCATGGTTGAATTCCTGCAAGGAAACAACTACTAAAGGAGAGTGATGGAGTGCTGCATCAGATGACCTGGCCTCCACAATCACCTGACCTCAACCCAATTGAGATGGTTTGGGATGAGCTGGACCGCAGGGTGAAGGAAAAGCAGCCAAAAAGTGCTCAGCATATGTGGGAACTCCTTCAAGACTGTTGAAAAGCATTCCAGGTAAAGCTGTTTGAGAGAATGCCAAGAGTGGGCAAAGCTGTCAAGGCAAAGGGTGGCTACTTTGAAGAATCAAAAATATATTTTGATTTGTTTAACACTTATTGGGTTATTACATGAGTTTTGATGTCTTCACTATTTACAATGTAGAAAATAGTAGTTTTTTTTAAACACAAAAAAACTTGAATGAGTAGGTGTCCAAAACTGACTGGTACTATATAACTATATATTTTATACAAATGGTAGAATATTTCTTCCACTTTGACAGAGTATTTTGTGTAGATTGTTTACAAAAAAATTACAATTACATACATTTTAATCTAACTTCGTAATAACAAAATGTGGAAAAAGTCAAGGGGTGTAAATACTTTCTGAAGGCACTGTAATGACATTTGCATAGTACTAGCATCATGGGCTTTACATTAGGTTATTTTGTGTGATTACGTTGTTTAATTGACCAAGATGCAAGAGCCCATAGCCCAGAAATGGGTCAAATAAGAGAAAGAACAGAATTGCAAAGCGTAATTGATATTCTGCAGTAGATCATTGAATAATATTTAGGCATGGCACAACTATACACATTTTTTTTAAGCATTATCCTATATTTAGCATCAAAACAAATTCATCTCTTGACTTTTAGAAAATGCTTTACTAAGTAAACAAAGCATAATTCCAAATCATGCAGTCAAGGTTCTCTTCTAATATCCTGAGGCAGGCAAAGAAGTGACTTCAAGTGCATCCAGATCCAATGAACTAGCGGCTCTAAGGTGCAGTTATACATTTGATCGATCAATCTGTCACATAGCTCTCCAAACAACTCTGCTGCAGCCTTTTGGTGACCCTCCCCGTCTCCCCTCCAACACTGAAGCGGGTAACACACTGATTTCTCAGTGTCAAGACCATCATTTCAGTTTCTAAACAAACTCAGGACTAATTTTGTTTATCAATTATATATTCCCAAATGGCCTATAAGACTAATTACAACAGTAGTTTGTTAAATGTCCAGTTCCCTACACAGTTTTTTTTTAAAAGGTCCCTTGATCAAAAACAATTAATTTATGTTCTGTAGTTTCGTTTTCCCATCACCAAGTTTTCTGAATGGTAATGGCAGCTGCAAAAAAACTAAAAATAAAGATTAAATACATAATCTTTATATCTAACAAAATATTGTTATCAGATTTGGCATTCAATGGTTGTGGTGGGTAAAACAGTGTGTGACATGCTGAGGTTTCTCTCACAGCATTGTCGAGGAATCACCTCACAGTCATATTAACTAAAGAAAGTAGCAGTTCTAATGTATAATTGGGTGAGTCTTGGACAAGCTATGATACTTTATATCATATAGCCTAAGGCTAATTCAAGGTTTAGGCTGAATTACAATCTCCCTAGCAGTGAATGCAAGACAAATAAGACTCCGAGTGTATCACTGTACAGTGCACAGCTTCAGCAGTATGCCTATCACCGTTGATTGAAATGTCCAGGCACAGAGTGTTGTAGTTGTACAACAAAAGTTGCTAAAAATAAAGGCCATGTGTTTCAAATGTGTGTTTGGGTAGGTGCATGCTTATAAGACGAGGATCTTGGGATGGTATATCCTCGTCTTCGCTGAGATCTGTTGCAAAAGGGATATATCTAATGTATATAATCTATATTCATGGTCATTTCAACATACAGACAAAAATTCAATACCACCTTCAATAATGTAATGCATCATTACATCCATGTAAAAGAAAAAAGAAAATAGGCCTTTGGGTCAAATTTCGTCGATTGGATAACAATCAGACCATTTGGAGAGGCTTTCTGTTGAGACACGCATACATGCTGGGCTGGCCGAATGATGTGGAATTCCTCCACCTAAGTGGTCGAACATTCCTGAGGATGCAACGCTGTCAAATATTTCATTCGAGGACGTCATGGAAAAAGTACATGAAATAAACTAGGAGGGGCAAGTGGGAAATGGTGACCTCGGATTGCCGTAAAATGACGCCAAACACAATCCTGCAACAGTGACATTATCAGAGTAAATCTATACCATCAGAGTTAACCCTTTCCTCAATATGTCCATGTAACATTTAGGCTGCCTAACATGGGTAAGGCGGTAAAGCATGTTAACTAAGAAACATATATTCCATAGAAGATAAATATGGCCAAAATGACTTCAGCCAATGTTAGTTATGCAATGTACTATGGAAATAAATCAATAGAATTTAGAGGACACCATAACCCGTTTAAAACCACAGTAACAATCATTTGACTGACGGAAAATCGTCTATAATATCAACTGAGAGTCCAGAGGGACCCTTAATAATTATGCGAAGCTGTCAACAGCTTTTTGCGGAGGGGTTTAACAATGCGCCACTCATCGGCGCGTCCCCCTTCAAAGATCAATGGAGAAACTCGCGTCCCACTAGTTTGGGTAAACATTTAGGGATCGATTAGCCGTGGACATTAGTTTTTCAAAGTGTATGTCAAATACGAGTGGCGGGGTTAAAGTGTGTGAGGGGGCCATTCGGCATGGGGACGGGCACGACGTGTTGAAACAAGGCGTGATTCTCGGAATGAAGTCATCAACCGTAATTAAATGCAGGGGGAAAGAGAGAATGCAAGCTCGCCTGCCCTCTCTCTCTGCGCGCTGGGTGGTCCGCTCCCCTGATAAATGCGTGGGCCTCATTCCAAGCGAGCGCCCTGTGTAGGGACTGGTTAAAACAATACTACTACCTATATACATTTCTTTACTTAGGTTTCAAACTCAGCCGCAACAGCAAATCCCACCCTTGTACCTCTCGCATGGCCCGTGTAGTTGACAACGGAGATTTGTATATTTTCTTATTTGCTTTACCCTTTGGCAAAAACGTCACAAAGGAGCCAAGCCAACAACGGCATTTACGGGTTTTTGTTGGAACACAGGCTGTCCTTCAAATACATGTAGGCCTGTACAGCTTCAGAACATCATCTTACGGTTTAATAAATAAATCATGTCATTTTGATGTGGCCTTAGTTTGATCAAATGAGTAGGCCTAAATAGCCTACAATATCCTCCTGTGGATGCATATTTGTAGTACCACTACATTTATTTGTAGAATATAATTCCAAAGACATAAAAAATCTTAGTCAAGAAAAAACAGTAGCCAGTATAGCCTACTTTATGACCCCCAAAATGTATTATGACATTTTGTATTTACAATTTGCCAAAGTATCTGTGACTGATTTGCGTTATTGCATATCCAATATGTGCATTAATTACAATATTGTAAAAGCAAATAATAAAATTGTCTAACAACCCGGTTAACCAAAACAGCAGAACCACCGCGAGCCATCCCGGAGAGTGAACCCGCGTACCAGGAGCGCCTGAGTGAGGGTTGAGGGGCTGAGAGCTTGTGCGCTCTCCGGGGAACAATGAACAGTCTACTATCAACAGATTTAGTCTATGGACCGGCGGCTCTCCACTACACACATACATATATCCTAGCGGTTCAAGACTTAAATTAATAACCAGAAACTGGTCACATTTAGAATGGTGGATGAGGTACAATGAAGCGCTTGAAGACCTAGTGTAAAAAGTGCTTCTCAAAAACAATACATTTTCTGAATGTACTTATTTTCTTATTCTAATTTTCCAAACGATAAGCCTGAAAATTATGAGCCTAAGACAGGTCTTTGTTAATAAGGAATGCGCTTCGAACTTTTCAAAAAGGAAAATAAAGTAGACCTATGTGCTACATCGCTTAATAACTTTGTAACTCAGATGATATTTGTTACTATTTTCTGTGACACTATAGTCTGCCCACCACATTACAATCAATTTTTATTTTATCTCTATTTAAATAGGCACGTCAGTTTAAAAAAAAAATCGTATTTTCGATGACGGCCTAGGAACAGTGGGTTAACTGCCTTGTTCAGGGGCAGAATGACAGATTTTTACCTTGTCAGCTCGGGGATTCGATCTTGCATCCTTTCAACAAGTCCAACGCTCTAACCACTAGGCTACCTGTCGAAATGACTAATGAGACCATCATATGGCGTCCTATCTAATTCGCACTTCTAACTGCACAACAGGTCTAGTAAATCTCGATTGGAACTAAATTGAGAAGGCCCGCAGCCATATCGCTGTCTTGTTTTAACTGACAAAAGTTGAAAGTGACTTACCTTGATTCGAGCACCATTCTGAGGAGAGAGTGTTTGGTGGGCGTCGATCTAAAGTCCTCAGCCGAGTTCCAGTGCTCAATGTTCGGCTGGGCTCAGAGTTCTTTCCCTCAGTTCTCCTGTGTGAACATAATAATTATACATGATTGAAATCTCTTTCTGCATTTACGTTAAAGTCCTATCCATACACAAGGAGCTGTCTAAAACGGACATAATGCATCAGATTGAGTATGAGCTGATCTAGCGGGGCTTTTTGCTTGATTTTTTATTTAAAGAAGGCCAGGGAAAATGTTTACATTTTGCTGTATAAACATCCTGCCCATGTTCCTGTCTATCTTTTAAAGAAATCAGCTGCGTGGTCTTGGAATATGGGCATTTTCTTTCAAATAAGCGTATTTTAAGCAACATTTTAAACATACTTCACACTTTAATAAGTCCAAGTCAGTGAAATGTGCTATGCTGAGGTTGACCTGCTGTATCTGACAAGTGGAAAACCAGTTTTATATATCACGGTGGTTGTGCATACAAGCTTAGTAAAAACATACATTTTCAAAAACACTGTTTAAGTAATATTGTCGTTGCGGAAATAAAGACGATTCAACTTTGCAAAGTTCTAGCATAGGTTGTAGGCTGTTGTATTAGGCTACCATTTACATTCTGAAAGATGGTCTAGCAGGTTAAGTCCTATATTTGAAAATAATTCCTGTTTCACGCCATGCAATTAAAAAATGATAATTTTCTGTTCAATAAAATGTAATTTTGAGTGTTAAGAAAGATCCACTTCACTGATTCTGAGTTGGGGAAAAAAACTGCTCCCATACAAACTAAAGCCAGGCAGATGTGTGTGAGTGGGAGGGGACTGGGCGGGCCCGGTGCGCCAATGACGTCCTGATGGTCAAGAGCTCGAGCTAGCAAGGCGCTGATGGCAACGGATAAGTAAAAGGCGAGCTCCTCCGGACGCACCGACAGAAGTTGAAGTAGCTCCCGTTTCTCCCCCATTTCTTGGACACTCGCTACGGGTTTCAGGGTTCACATTGGCTAAGGAATTTAGGCACCAAAAGGAAGAGCGCAATAACGCTAATCTCAACAGCATTGAGATTGGTAACCATCTTAAACTTTTATTTGATTATTTATACGAAGTTTGTAGTACTACTTCAAAACGAGGACGTGGATATTTTTGTCAAACATTTTTGTCATTGCGCTGATAGTCTAACTAATGACGGCAGAGGTCCAGCAGCCACCAGCGCAGACTCCTGCCCAGAGCAGCCCGATGTCTGCCCCGGAGAAGCCCCACGGACAGACCACTGTGATGGAGACCGCCTCCTCCACCACCAAAACCAAAAAGACCAACGCGGGGATCCGCCGTCCGGAGAAACCCCCATACTCTTACATTGCGCTGATAGTCATGGCTATCCAGAGCTCTCCCACCAAACGCCTGACGCTCAGTGAAATTTACCAGTTCCTCCAGAGCCGCTTCCCATTTTTTAGAGGCTCTTACCAAGGATGGAAGAATTCCGTGCGTCACAACTTGTCCCTTAATGAGTGCTTCATAAAGCTGCCCAAGGGGCTCGGACGGCCCGGGAAGGGCCACTACTGGACTATCGACCCAGCCAGTGAGTTCATGTTCGAGGAGGGATCCTTCCGCAGGAGGCCGCGGGGCTTCAGGCGTAAATGCCAGGCGTTGAAGCCCATGTACAGCATGATGAACGGCCTAGGATTCAACCACCTCCCCGAGTCCTATAACTTCCAGGGGAGCGGCGGGGGCCTGTCCTGTCCGCCCAACGGCTTGTCTCTGGACAGCGGGATTGGGATGATGAATGGACACTTGGCAGGCAACATGGAGGGGATGGGTCTGTCCGGGCACTCCATGTCCCACCTGTCGGCTAACAATGGACATTCCTACATGGGGAGCTGCACAGGATCCACGGGGGGCGAGTACCCCCACCACGACAATTCAGGCTCGCCCCTCCTCACCAGCGGGGGAGTGATGGAGCCGCATCCCGTCTACTCAAGCTCGGCCTGGGCTCAAGCGCCTTCATCCTCTCTGAATAACGGAGGTTCTTACATCAAGCAGCAGCCACTGTCTCCCTGCAACCCCGGGGCGAACCCGCTGCAGCCCAGTTTACCCACGCATTCCCTAGACCAATATAATCTTCATCAGAACGGACACAGTAACACGGATTTGCAAGGTAAACTAATATCGCCAAATGATTACGCATGCCTTTTACAGTCAGTCATACCCAATAGCCTAAAATGTGTGCGAAATAAACACTATAGCCCAGGCTATAGCCCACTAATTGATTTGAACCAAATCCAAAACTTCTAAAGTAAATTATAAACGAGGTGAAGAAAAATGAAAATATATAGGCATATAGAGAGAGCATTGTTTCACAGAAAGCAGATACAAACTTAACGAAGATTAATTACATTACTGATACTGGCCAGCTACATGCAAAGGTCTTTAGGCAGCCGTCACCTACTGCAATCAGTTCAGTGGGCAAAGAATGGGACTGGGCATGCTCAGTGCATTTATTTTTACATAGGCCTACAACAACTCCAATATGCCACAGTTTTTGTCGGACAATATTGGTAAAAATAATGGTTCTGTTGTCTTGGAAATAAGGAAATGGACGCAAGAAACCATCGTCGAATTATCTAGCAAGGAGGTTAAGTAATTCAGTTTCCTGTCCTCATATAACTGGCCAAGGAGTGGGACAACAGCGGGTTTAACCATCACTCTGTTTTCCTATATAAATTCCTGGAGGTGGTTTAAGGAAGCACGCGGACGGCACGTCTTCTGGGACAAGTGTTGGTGCCAATCTAGAGACAAAAACAACAAGCGCGAGCCGGAGCCAGCCAACTGAAGCCCTCGAGGCACCCAGTCCTCCGGGATTTGCGTGCGAGCAGGCCACTGCCAATTAGACGGTTCTCTGCCTCAACAGTTCCCTACTACAGCTCCAATCAGCGGGGTAGACAGACCAGGGTTTTCCCAAATTAAATGAAAGGTTATCTACCCAAATTACAATTAATTGTTCTTGAAAAGGCAATTTAGGATGAATTTATCCTCTTTAACAATATTCTGAAAAGATTTCGGCAATACTAGTCCTACTTCAATCGACTTTTATATCATAGTATAATTATATTACAATATAGGCTAAATAATGCAATGCACAATATTACAATTCACCATATAAATAACAAATTAGTCCAACATCAAAAAGCTCAGTCACTTTTGCATTTTTATTATTATTATTATTTTTTACATTGTCTTTCTACAGATAAAGGTACATGTGTATTATGATGATGATGGATAATTTAGGGCTATATGCAATCACCCAGTGGCAATACTAGTTTATTAATTTTGAGCAATCATTTTTGCAGGTGCATGGTAACAGTTGGACAAGATGAGGGGAAAAGGACACCGCACACTGCTCTTGATAGTTTCACTGATCTTTAATAAGCTTACGTATCGGCCTCACGGCCTTCGTCAGAGCTTTTGAGTTAAAATAAATAAATAAATAATAGCACCCTTATGTAGACCTAGCCCCACCCACATCCGTTCCACGCATCGAAAGGGGTTGGAGGCGAAGGAAAGACAAACAAGTGCTACCAGATATAACAATGTGAATTACATAAATATTCGAATAACGTGTGTAAATAAGACGTATTAAACAAATTTAAAACCACAATGGCATAGACCTATCGAGCAAGTTTTCATAAATCATTGGGTACCTGTGAGGCCGGTACTTAAGCTTATTAAAGATCAGTGATACTATCGAGAGCAGTGTGCGGTGTCCTTTTCCCCTCATCTACCACCTTTTCTTTAAAATGCTGGCCTATATCCTTCTCGACTTGTGGTTCTTACTAGCCCATTCAAAAAGACAACCATATTGTGTTTGCCAATTGACAGCAACAAATTCATATTGGGTTGGCATGCTATATGGCATAATGCGAATTGAAATATTATTTACTCTTGTATCTGTATTCTTAGGTATTCCACGGTACCATTCCCAGTCTCCCAGTATGTGTGACCGGAAGGAGTTCGTCTTCTCCTTCAACGCGATGACGTCCTCAACGATGCATTCGCCCAGCAGCAGTTCCTACTATCACCACCAACAGGTTGCCTACCAGGACATCAAGCCCTGCGTCATGTGACAGCCCTTACAGTGAATAACGGACATCACTGACTTGAGCCAAGAAAGCCAAAGCGGCTGCAGGGCTGAGACGAGGGAGCAACCCAACCCTTGGAGGTAGGAGAGAAGGCAGGCCCTGGAGCGCGCTGTAAGAGAAGCAACAGTAACGCCAGAGAACCCATAAACTAAACTACTTTTCACATACAAAAAAAGGATTTGGTACAGAGACATAAATACTGCAAATACAGATTGTTAAAACTTCAATGTTTCTCTCTCAGAAACCAAAAATGGAGTGGAAATATCACAGAATAGCCTTGTGGTGTAGGCCCAAGCTGTGGGCTATTTTCAAGAAATGTCTGTGTGCCACACAAGAGGTAAAGCAGAGACCGGTCGACACTCACCTTATGCATCTCAACCCCAGCTGCCGCTTGGTACTATAACTCTGCAGGCGGATGACTACCACTTGAGAATATTTTACAATGTACAATAATGTGTATTATTTTTGTTATGCATTCAAAAGATATACTGCGGGGACAATTTCATTGCTCATTTATCCGGGTTAGGCTACTCGGCTCCATCGAAATGATAGTTAGATTTGTATTTGATTTTCTGAGAAGTTTAAACTAAGCTATAGGCTACACCATGCATTAACATTTTTAAATCAACAACAACACGATCTGAATTAAGGAAGGATGAAGGCACTTTTTTTTAAATAGCAAAGGGCAACTTCTTATTTATTCTGTGCATATTTTTAATTGTACACTTATAGCCACAATGTTGAAGTATGCTTTATTGGCAATATTTGCCATGACGCGTTCTTATTTGTTCTAAAACGGAAATTGAAGATATAGATGTAAGCACTGTTAGTTACATGTCTATTTAGGTGTATATATCCGTGTAGACACCCGTTATTTTTCAGCACTGTATAAATTGTAAATGATGTTATGCTGAGTATTGGCATACTCGAGTGTCTTTAGATTAGTCAGTATATTACTACACACGATCTGTATACAATTAAACGTATTGGCATGCAGTTTAACTGGCTGAAACACCTATACAATTATTTCTGTTTCCATTATTTTGACACTTCTCGAATGCTCCCCCCCCCCCCAGTTAATCATTTTTTGGGGGAAAATTACACATGCAGATACAGTTCCGTCTATTCCACTGTGTGGTGCAACAGGAAGGCCTTTAAATATTTTTGGGGATGTTCTATTTTAGTTGTCTTCAAATTCAAAAACTATTCGTCATAAGTCCTTAATTCATTCAATCAACCAAATATTTTCATGTGAAAATAGGCCACATATTTAGGAATTGATTGAGGTTTAGACAATAATAGGCCTATAGGTGAACACAATTCATTAGTATAGGCTACATCCATTAGCTTAAGGACGCCCATGTTAAAGAAATTAGCTAACACCACAATAGCCCATGGTTGGATATAAAATAAGACATATCTGTTGGATGTCGAACACTCCTGTCCAATGTAGAACTGTGTAATCGGAGTGTATGTTGTAATTAACCCCTAACTAATCAAAGCCAGCAGTTACGGGGGATGGCGAATTCGCCTCGGATTCGGTTTCAAAGAGGGAGGAAAACGCGTGCCCACCGCCGAGAAACATTTATCCTTCTCTTACAAAGGCACAACGGGCTCACAGACAGCCTTTTCTCAAATACAGCATTCTGGATGTGAGGTTGTTTTTACTGGAATATATATATAGGATGTAGCAAGTATAGCCATTGCTAAATAACATTTAAACGGGAGTTTATTATTTTGTGTGGGTTATGTATTGTTTTCAACCTTGAGATTATGGGCTTATTCTCACTGATAAAACATGACATTATCTGGTTTGTTTGTTGCTGTAGACGCTTATATGCCTTTCCTACTTAGCGCTACATTGCATGACATCTGCCCCCCCCCCCAAATACATAGCAAATCACACAAGGATTAAATCAGTATAAAGACAAAATAATATAGGCCTAAGCATTTCTCGTGCATAAGACACCGTGGTTTTATTTCCATTGTATGAATCTAAAGGCTAGACTGCAGAAGACATTTACAATCTGAAATGCCATTTTCACATGACATGTTGATGCAATCTTTAAATTTGTTACTTTGGAAATGTCATATTGGACAGAACGCAGACTTGTTTCAGCACCGAATCCGACTTGAAATCTGTAGCTTCAATTTGACTTAATTCCCAAATAATTTCCTTAATTACTAAGTGTCTCAAGCTATAAAGAGCACTTCAACACTATACTAGAACGAGTTAAGTAAAACATATTCGAATGAAACAATACAACAAATGTTGCATTCACGATCAAAACGTTGTGACTATAATATTGAAATACTGCCTGTTCAAATGTACTGTTTAAACCATTAGTATAAGAACATATTTAGGCCTAATCATTCTAGAAGTAGCCCTATTATATCAGTGTCTGAACAAATGCTTAAATTGCAAAGGAACAAATTAAATGACACACATTATATTCTGCATTTCATTAGTCACTTCAACTTGATGTTAGTGTTCCTATTTTAATTAAAGTAACAACTTTAGCTGCACTATAACGTTTTTACCTACAAGGACAAATACAGTAATAACAAAACTTGATGGTTTTGGAAGTGAAGTATTGTTATAATAGCTTATTCTCAGTGACATTCTCACATTGGGCCCCATGCCTTGCTGTGTATATGTTGGCGTTTGTGTGTGAGGCTGTGTGTGACTATGTATGTATGGAGCTGTGTTATCTCACAAGGTGGTGACCACTCTCTGAACTCCAGTGAAATTCCCTTGTATGAGCAGAGCACAGGGGCAGCAGGCCCAGTCGCTCCACACTGCAGCGGAGGGACCACACATTAGCATGCTGATGACGTGAGCCGGGGCGCAGCACCTCTACAGGGCTGAGATTCCTGCTGGGGCTCCACAGCTGTTCCCCGGCCTGGGCTGGATGACAGCTCCATAAAAAACCTGCCTGCCTGCCTAGGTTCTGGTCTGGAGAGGCAGACAGGCTGAGGGACAAGCACATAGCATGTCTAAACTACTCTGAACTGTAGGACATCTTTGGCCAAGCATTAGCACAGCAGCTATAAGTCACTGTTAGGCCAACCAGATGCACACAGGTTGTCACAGGGTTAGGGCACTGCAGGTAGCTGCAGATAGAACCTCAAGCGTTGGCCAAATTAGGTAAGCCATCAGACATGTCATGCCAGCCATAATGTTTACCTGCTGGTTATACAACATATCACTTCCAGAGGTACTGTGTCTTTAGCAATAGATAGCTCAGAGGTTAGCACATCCAGTATACTACAGCTAGTCCTCTTAACTCCTGCTCCCCACATACCACCCTCAGACTAATTGGACTTGTCAGGCCATCTGATAGGCTATACCATGTGTTATGCCATTAGCGAGAGGAACGCTGGAAAACAGCCCAATACAAAAGACAAACAAGGTACCATGAGAGGATAGGACACTTGATGAAGGGTTAACACACCAGCTCACCATCCATCTTGCTATACTATTTCCCTCATCTGTTTTAGCTTTAGGTTAATATTTTCCTCAGATTGTTCGTCAGTAGGATAACTTACAATAGGAACACACAGTACTGACAGACTAGCGGTGTGTGGAATGTACACAGGTCATCATTTGACAGTCATAGGTTGATTAGTCCTGGGTTTTGAGTTATAAAGAAGACAAAAATGGTTAAAACTATGAACTCAAAGTATGGTTTATTTAGTACACAAAATATCCTGTGAATTTCGATGGCATTACATGTAGGGCATTAAACATTGCCCCTGCACAAAGAGACTAACAGGGAAACCTCCAACCTCTCCTTCCTTTGTGACTGACAGACAGGCCTGCCAGTGTGGATGAAACTTCTGTATAATAACATTTCAAACGTAAATAGGGTTACGTGTTATCAATACCAACACTAAAAACCATAACGACAAACCAAACTCTGCTTAAGGCATTAAACATATTTTCACACTTCACATTGGTACAGTGAAGGTATCATCCTTCCCTTTCATGAAACACAGCCTTTTCTTTCTGCTGGCTTGGCTTCTGTTATGGATGTAGAAGCAGGCAGTTACTCGTTATGGTTGAGCTCCTGCTTGGGGGAATCTGCCTCTGCTTCACTCATACTCCCTCTACTTTCTCTAGCTGTATTTTTGGGGCCTGTATTTGGTCTGGACCTCCGGTTGCTTGGACCTGGCCTCCTGCCTCCCCTCTGGCTCTTGGCCAGCTCAGCCTGCAGGTCGTGGCCGTTCAGGGAGAGCCCCTCCAGGGCGGCCAGGGCCTGGTCTGCAGCCTGGGGGTCTAAGTAGTCCAGGAAGGCCCGGTGCTGAGCACCCTGCCACGTGAGACGGATGGGGGCTGCCTCCCTCTCCCGGAGAGCAGTCTTCAGCTCGCTGACACGCAGCCCGGCAGGGATGCCCCCCAGGTACACTGTGGTCACGGTTAAGGGGGGCCTGCGCTCATGGGGCTCGCCACCTTCCTCCCTGCCCTCTTGCCTGACCCCATCCCTGTCCCCCTCTCTTCCCCTCCCCCTGGCCCCCTCCCGGCCTCCTCCTCTGCCTCTCCCCCTACTTCCATCTCTGCCCCCCTCACGGAAGCCCCCATTGCGGAATCCCCTGACCTTCCTACCGCCCTCTCTGCCTCCCTCCTGACCTCCCTCCCCGTCACCATCCCTACCCCCCTCTCTGTCCCCCTCCCTCCTCACTCTTGGTGGGCGTCGTCTGGGTTTCTGCTCAGTCTCCTCCCTGGACTCCCCGTTGGGGTCCCTCTCAGAGTCCTCTTGGGTGTTCCGTCTAGGCCTGCGCCTGGGCTCACGCCGGGGTCTATCACCCTCTGACCTGGGCTCTCTGTCCCTCCGGGGCTCCCTCCTGGCCCTCTCCCTGGGCTGCGGGGAAGGGTGGGTCCCCAGGGTCACGTCCTTCCCTTGCTCCTCCTCCAAGGCCCGGAGCTTCTTCAGCACAGGGATCTTCTCCAGCATCTCAGCGTTCAGCTGCAGGTATACAACAGGACAGGCTCAGGGCTGCTCAAGGTCATATCACAGCAGGGCTGCTCAAGGCCAGTAAAGGCACTGGGTTAAGGGCAGCCCAGCTCTGGGTCATGCCAAGAAGAATGGAGTTTAGTAAAGTGATGGGGTATAAACAATCAAGAAAGCTGATGTTTGGTGCCTGCTCATGCCGTTCTAGGTGACCATGCAAATGTTCAGAGCATGCTAGATAGCTTATGAACTACACCAAAACCCATGCATGACTAGACTACTCGACAAACCTCAAAGGGCACAACAACCAACACAACAGTACTCCATAACAACACATCCATGCTTACAGTACATGAATGCAGAGGAAACAGACTGACAGTCTTCAGGAGTGCTGATAACCTCTCTGACCGCATCATCTTTATTGTGGGGGGGATATTCCACTTCCCTAGTAAGCTATATAAAGACAGCTCTCTGATTTCCCAGGGCAGAGCGTGTCTGCTTAGGCTGTGATGGCCGCTGCGCCTGTACAGGATATAATGGTCTATTGTTTTTACCTTGGCCCCGGTGCCCTCTCTTTAACTGGGCCCTACACAGCCAGGCTGGCCCAGTGGAAAGGCCTTTGATGAACAGACATGGCCTTCCTGTCTACGAGGTCAGCGTGGGTCCTCAGGACAGGCATGGCTGTCTTAAGGGACCCCAGAGGTAGCACGTGTGTGTGCGCATGTGTGTGTAATGGGTATACTTCAACGGGAAGGTGAGCAAACAAAGCTCAAGTAACACGGTTTGAGGTGCAGCCAAAAGTCACTGGAAAACTACAGAAGATGGGCGCAACTTTAGCCTCATTTTGAAAGCTGTTTTCTAGCTCAAATCATTGAGGTTTCAGCCACTCAGCAACATACAGCAACTAATAGAAGTCGTATGAGTAAAACCAGCAGCTGTAGCTAGCAGCAGCAACAGTAGTTAGAACAACTGCATAGGCAATGGAATGAATCATATTGAGCGACAGTAAACTGGGTGAGATTTAGTGTTGTACCTTAGTCCAGATGATGCCCTGGGGCTTGGGGCGTTGGCAGTCTGTCTTGATGACTCTGGTCGGGGTGAGGATGTAGTCCACAGTGATGTCATGGCTCTCAATCAGATCCTCTGGGATGTCAACAACCTGCAGAAATACACAGACATCAAGCACAGATACATATGGCAAAATAATAGGAATCTGGAGCATGAAGCAACACTTATTCAGGTTAAGACCAAACACAGTGTGTGACTTCATGTTGTGGGATAACAGGCTAACCTGGCAGTCATGGACAATGGTAACCACCACAGTGGATTGGGTCACAGCCCCCATGCAGAGCATCATGGCATACTCCATGTCAGCAAAGCCCTCTCCTTTACCTATCCGGTAACCTGAGGAGAAAGGAGAGACGAGATGAATCCTAACAGTATGGGTGTTGGTGCTGAGCCAGAACTTTCCTGGACCAGGGTAGGTGTCCACTGCCCATAGAGTTCTCACCTTTCTCAGACACGGCCACAGAGCCAACCACCAGAAGATCCACCTGAACCTTGGAATCCAGACCCACAGGGACACTGAACTCCTTCACTCCCTGGTGAAGAAACAAAGAAAAGAAAGAAAGAAGAAAAAAGTAAAAGAAAAAATTGAGAACAGGTGCACCAGATCACAAGAAACATAGGATTCAAACATTTTACATTTGAAACCTGACACTCCAACTAGTCTGGGAACAAAGCATTTGGTCTTCTATGGTGGATTCACCAAGTTGTACAGAATGACAGCACGTTTATGGGGATAATGAATGGGAAGTGGTGAATGAAGGAGGTAAAGTGATATATTGAATCCATGTGCACTGGGGCTGGATGGAGTGGGATAGGTAGTGCGCCGTCGGGGTGGGTGTTGGGTGAGAAGTAGTGTTGAGCAATTAGTGCTTTTTGAGGTTGGTTCAGTTTATTAATTCAAAATTACCACACAAAAAACAAACATGAAATGCCCTATGCATTATGTGCGTTGAATGCTGTAACAGAATACAACTAATAAAAGTCCCATGGTGTTAGTGACTGCTTATCACTTATTAACCAGCAGTTCACATGACTTTAATTAAACATTTTCAGTTGTGTATATTATATTTGATTACTTTATTATTTAATTCCAAGTCATCCTCTCATCACCATAGAGCTGCTGCCTATATCACTATCTCAGTAGGTCTTCAAAGTCAATAAAGCACAAAGCAACTGCTCTCTATGTATCCCCTCTTGATCGCACAGTTCGTGCTGGATCTGATTCATCTCTAGAGAAACTACAACATCGCACAGTTCGGGCTGGATCTGATTCATCTCTAGAGAAACTACAACATCGCACAGTTCGTGCTGGATCTGATTAATCTCTAGAGAAACTACAACCTCGCACAGTTCGTGCTGGATCTGATTCATCTCTAGAGAAACTACAACATACAGTTCGTGCTGGATCTGATTAATCTCTAGAGAAACTACAACAACGCACAGTTCGTGCTGGATCTGATTCATCTCTAGAGAAACTACAACATCGCACAGTTCGTGCTGGATCTGATTAATCTCTAGAGAAACTACAACCTCGCACAGTTCGTGCTGGATCTGATTCATCTCTAGAGAAAATACAACATCGCACAGTTCGTGCTGGATCTGATTAATCTCTAGAGAAACTACAACAACGCACAGTTCGTGCTGGATCTGATTCATCTCTAGAGAAACTACAACATCGCACAGTTCGTGCTGGATCTGATTAATCTCTCGAGAAACTACAACATCGCACAGTTCGGGCTGGATCTGATTCATCTCTAGAGAAACTACAGCGCAATGAGCTCACAGAAAGAAAGAAAAAAGAACGAAATGGAATTCAAATAATTTAACTGAAGTCAATTAGTTGTTTAAAAAAACAAAAGAAGAACTGACATTTCATTTAATTACTCAGCAGTAGTGAGAAGGGACTGACTCGCCTGCGAGGTGGAGCACACTCTCAGTTCTTCTTTGCTTGCTCCCTCAGGCGGGACAATCTTATTGAAGAGTCCTGTGCGAAGGCGAGGGGTCGGCACCAGCAGGGTTTTCCTCGCCTGGAAGCCAAAGGCCAGAGTTTAGTAAGATAAGAGAATATAAACCATAGACAGATGAGTAAAGGGCATCTAATACAAATAACCTAATTCCAGCACTCCATGGTTATGATCTGATGATGAGACAACACTACTGAACCAATGGCCCAGGCTCATGGCGGCCTGTGACCCAGGGCTACCTGCAGCACGGCCAGCCTCGCCCCCTCCAGCGGCTTGTCAGGGTCCACTTTCACCTCGTCAGTCTCATTGAATACCTGCAGCTCCGACACCTTGGCGCAGGCAGTGTGGGCACCCTGGGGGCAGAGAGGGGGAGAGGGGGTAAGGAGAGAGGATGCGAGTGCACACTTACATCCAGGGTGATGTAGCGTGCCTGCTGCTGGGGTCGGTCTGGGTTCACTTTGACCGTCTGGCTGGACTTGAACTCCTGCAGGGCTGAGAGACGGTCACAGGCCGGGACCGCACCCTGACCGCATAGACAACCACATACAGCAAGACAAGCACGCACACACACACACACACAAAGGACAAAGGGTTCAAAAGCATGTGTGTGCCACTGTTAACCTATTTTGACCAGTAGACTTAGCCCCACTTTGACCAGTAGACTTGACTAAAATAGATTTTAAAACAGGTCAAAGACAAAGGAACTATGATAGCTACTAGCTTACAATATGACATATCTAATAAGGTAGTTCGGCTAGCTATAGCCTGAAGAACCCAAGTTTAATTGCATAGAATTCTACTTCGGCAGAAATGAGCATTTGGATCAGGAAAGCTTCCTCTCACAACTCTACATACCGGTTGTCTGTCTGGTTGGTCCTTTTCAGGTAGGAATGTGTGACAAAACATCTACAGAGTAGCGGTATCAACCTGACCTTCCGTGTGCTAGTCGTCTGTATATTGTTTGTATTTTCAATACTGATGCAATTTGCACGTGACAAAACACTTGTACAATATGGCAGAGCGTAACCAACGACAAACACTTACAGATAATTGTGAGAAAGCGTGCTTGAGTTGACTGAAGGTATGGCAAATAGGTCTGGCAGCACAACCGATCAGCAAACATAATGAACATTTAGAAATTATGTGACTAAACAGAATTAAAAGGAGGAACTACACTATGAAACAAAAAATGATGGTAAAAAGCTTTGAAGCACCTTAAACGAAAATTGGGGCAGAAAGGTACACTCGGCTCCATCCTTCATTGAATCAGATGGCTCATTCATCACAAAACCCACTGATATTGCCAACTTTTTTTTTCAGTGGCAAGATTAGCAAATGCTTCACATCCAAGTACAACTGACCAAATTATGAAAGACAAGCATTGGTGCCAGAAGAAATGGCAGCAGTTTTACTGGCGCCCAACCAATTGCGCTATGATGTGTTTTTTTCACATTATTTATAACTTATTTTGTACATAATGTTTCTGCAACCGTATCTTACGGCAAAAAAGAGCTTCTGGATATCAGGACAGCGATCACTCACCTCGGATTAGATGAAGAGTTTTTCTTCAACATGCAAGACATTCTCCAAACATCCGGCAGGGCCGACATCCACGTTATTTGCAAGAGGAAGCGACGCAGGTAGAGAGGACAAAGAGCCGGGTGTCTGGTCAGGACCCGGAAAAGGCGAGTGGGAAAGCTGAGATTACCGTCAATACTACTCACCAACGTGCAATCATTGGACAATAAACTAGACGAGGTACGATCACGAATATCCTACCAACGGGACATCAAATACTGTAATGTCCCTCACGGAATCGTAGCTGAACGACGACATGGATATTCAGCTAGCGGGATATATACGCTGCACTGGCAAGATAGAACAGCACATTCCAGTAAGGCGGGGGAGGGGGTCTGTGCATATTTGTAAACAGCAGCTGGTGCACGAAATCCAAGGAAGTCTCTAGATTTTGCTCGTCTGAAGTAGAGTATATTGTGATAAATTGCAGGCCACACTACTTGCCAAGAGTTTTCAGCTATACTTTCGTGGCTGTTTATTTACCACCACAGACAGATGCTGGCACTAAGACTGCATTCAGTCATCTGTATAAGGAAATAAGCAACCAGAAACCACTCACCCAGAGGCGGCGCTCCTAGTGGCCAGAGACTTTAACGCAGGGAAACTTAAATCAGTTCTACCAAATTTCCATCAACATGTTAAATGTGCAACCAGAGGGAAAAAATTCACCTTTACTCCACACAGAGATGCGGACAAAGCTCTCCCTCGCCCTCAATTTGGTAAATCCGAACACAACTCTATCCTCCTGATTCTTGCTTACAAGCTAAAATTAAAGCAGGAAGCACCCGTGACTCGTTCTATAAAAAAAGTGGTCAGATGAAGCAGATGCTAAACTACAGGACTGTTTTGCTAATCACAGACTGGAACATGTTCCGGGATTCTTCCGATGGCCTTGAGGAGTACACCACATCAGTCACTGGCTTTATCAATAAGTGCATCGAGGACGTCGTCCCCACAGTGACTGTACGTACATCCCCCAAACAGAAGCCATGGATTACAGGCAACACTTGCACTGAGCTAAAGGGTAGAGCTGCCGCTTTCAAGGTGCGGGACTCTAACCCGGAAGCTTACAAGAAATCCTGCTATGCCCTGCGACGAACCACCAAACACGCAAAGTGTCAATACAGGGCTAACATTGAATCATACTACACCAGCTCCGACGCTTGTCTTATGTGGCGGGGCTTGCAAACTATTACAGACTACAAAGGGAAGCACAGCCGCGAGCTGCCCAGTGACATGAACCTACCAGACGAGCTAAATCACTTCTATGCTTGCTTCAAGGCAAGCAACACTGATGCATGTTAGCTAGCTAGCAGAAGAAGAGAAGGGAAAAAAACATTCAAACTGAAAGAAGGGCGAAGCGCTTTTCAATGGGGTCCCCCGTTTCCCGCCATTTTTGTTTAAGTAATGCAAAAACAAAGTGTTGGAGGAGTAAAAGTGCAATTTGTGCTATGTAAGAAAGCTAACGTTTCAGTTCCTTGCTCAGAACATGACAACATATGAAAGCTAGTGGTTCCTTTTAACATGAGTCTTCAATATTCCCAGGTAAGACGTTTTAGGTTGTAGTTATAGGAATTATAGGAATATTTCCCTCTATACCACTTGTATTTCATTAACCTTTGACTATTGAATGTTCTTATAGGCACTTTAGTATTGCCAGTGTAACAGTATAGCTTCCGTCCCTCTCCTCGCTCCTCCCTGGGCTCGAACCAGCAACACAACGACAACAGCCACCATCGAAGCAGCATTACCCATGCAGAGCAAGGGCTCAGAGCGAGTGACATTTGAAATGCTATTAGTGTGCGCTAACTCGCTAGCCATTTCACCAGCCTCATCTCGGGAGTTGACAGGCTTGAAGTCATAAACAGTGCAATGCTTGACACACAACGAAGAGCTGCTGGCAAAATGCACAAAAGTGATGTTTGAATGAATGTTTACGCGCCTGCTTCTGCCTACCACCAATCAGTCAGAAACTTAGATACTTGTATGCTCATTCAGATTATATGCAACGCAGGACACGCTAGATAATATCATCAACCATGTGTAGTTAACTAGTGATTATGATTGTTTTTTATAAGATAAGATTTATGCTAGCTAGCAACTTACCTTGGCTTACTACATTCATGTAACAGGCAGTCTCCTTGTGGAATGCAACGAGAGAGAGGCAGGTCGTTATTGCGTTGGACTAGTTAACTGTAAGGTTGCAAGATTGGATCCCCCGAGCTGACATGGTGAAAATCTGTCGTTCTGACCCTGAACGAGGCAGTTAACCCACCGTTCCTAGGCCGCCATTGAAAATAAGAATGTGTTAACGGACTTGCCTAGTTAAATAAAGGTATATATAAAAAAATATTTTAAAAAATAGGCGTCCAAAAATACCGATTTCCGATTATTATGAAAACTTGAAATCGGCCCTAATTAATCGGTCATTCCGATTAATCGGTCGACCTCTAATCTCTATTGCACTCCACACTGCCCTTTCCCACCTGGACAAAAGGAACACTTACGTGAGAATGCTATTCATTGACGACAGCTCAGCATTCAACACCATAGTACCCTCAAAGCTCATCACTAAACTAAGGATCCTGGGACTAAACACCTCCCTCTGCAACTGGATCCTGGACTTCCTGACGGGTCGCCCCCAGGTGGTGAGGGTAGGTAGCAACACATCTGTCACGCTGATCCTCAACACTGGCGCTCCCCAGGGGTGCGTGCTCAGTCCCCTCCTGTACTCCCTTGTTCACCCACGACTGCATGGCCAGGCACGTCTCCAACACTATCATTAAGTTTACAGACGACACAACAGTGGTAGGTCTGATCACCGACAACGACAAAAAAGCCAAAAGGGAGGAAGTCAGACCTGGCCAGGTGGTGCCAGAATAACAACCTATCCCTCAACGTAACCAAGATTTAGGAGATTATTGTGGACTACGGGAAAAGGAGGACCGAGCACGCCCCCATTCTCATCAACGGGGCAATAGTGTAGCAAGTTGAGAGCTTTAAGTTCATTGGTGTCTACATTAACAACAAACTAGAATGGTCCAAACACACCAAGACAGTCGTGAAGAGGGCACGACAAAGCCTATTCCCCCTCGGGAAACTAAAAAGATTTGGCATGGGTCCTGAGATCCTCAAAAGGTTCTACATCTACAACACCGAGAGCACTGGTTGCATCACTGCCTGGTACGGCAACTGCTCGGCCTCTGACCGCAAGGCACTACAGAGGGTAGTGCGTACGGCCGAGTACATCACTGGGGCTAAGCTGCCTGCCATCCAGGACCACTATACCAGGTGGTGTCAGACGAAGGCCCTAAAAATGTTCAAAGACCCTAGCCGCCCCAGTAATAGACTGTTCTCTCTACGACCGCATGGCAAGCAGTACCGGCATGCCAAGTCTCGGACAAAAAGGCTTCTCAACAGTTTTTACCCCCAAGCCATAAGATTCCTGAACAGGTATGGCTACCCGGACTATTTGCATTGTGTGCCTCCCCCAACCCCTCTTTTTACGCTGCTGCTACCCTCTGTTTATCATATACAGTTGGGCAAAAAAGTATTTAGTCAGCCACCAGTTGTGCAAGTTCTCCCACTTAAAAAGTTGAGGCCTGTAATTTTCATCATAGCATAGGTACACTTCAACTATGAAAGACAAAAGGGGGGGGGGGGTAAATTCAGATAATCACATTGTAGGATTTTTTATGAATTTATTTGCAAATTATGGTAGAAAATAAGTATTTGGTCAATAACAAAAGTTTATCTCAAGACTTTGTTACATACCCTTTGTTGGCAATGACAGAGGTCAAACATTTTCGGTAAGTCTTCACAAGGTTTTCACACACTGTTGCTGGTATTTTGGCCCATTCCTCCATGCAGATCTCCTCTAGCGCAGTGATGTTTTGGGGCTGTTGCTGGGCAACACGGACTTTCAACTCCCTCCAAAGATTTTCTATGGGGTTGAGATCTGGAGACTGGCTAGGCCACTCCATGACCTTGAAATGCTTCTTACGAAGCCACTCCTTCGTTGCCCAGGCTGTGTGTTTGGGATCATTGTCATGTTAAAAGACCCAGCCACATTTAATCTTCAATGCCCTTGCTGATGGAAGGAGGTTGTCACTCAAAATCTCACGATACATGGCCCCATTCATTCTTTCCTTTACACGGACCAGTCGTCCTGGTCCCTTTGCAGAAAAACAGCCCCAAAGCATGATGTTTCCACCCCCATGCTTCACAGTAGGTATGGTGTTCTTTGGATGCAACTCAGCATTCTTTGTCCTCCAAACACAACGAGTTGAGATTTTACCAAAAAGTTATATTTTGGTTTCATCTGACCATATGACATTCTCCCAATCTTCTTCTGGATCATCCAAATGCTCTCTAGCAAACTTCAGATGCGCCTGGACATGTACTGGCTTAAGCAGGGGGACACATCTCGCACTGCAGGATTTGAGTCCCTGGCGGCGTAGTGCGTTACTGATGGTAGGCTTTGTTACTTTGGTCCCAGCTCTCTGCAGGTCATTCACTAGGTCCCCCCGTGTGGTTCTGGGATTTTTACTCACCGTTCTTGTGATCATTTTGACCCCACGGGGTGAGATCTTGCGTGGAGCCCCAGATCGAGGGAGATTATCAGTGGTCTTATATGTCTTCCATTTCCTAATAATTGCTCCCACAGTTGATTTCTTCAAACCAAGCTGCTTACCTATTGCAGATTCAGTCTTCCCAGCCTGGTGCAGGTCTACAATTTTGTTTCTGGTGTTCTTTGACAGCTCTTTGGTCTTGGCCATAGTGGAGTTTGGAGTGTGACTGTTTGAGGTTGTGGACAGGTGTCTTTTATACTGATAACAAGCTCAAACAGGTGCCATTAATACAGGTAACGAGTGGAGGACAGAGGAGCCTCCTTAAGAAGAGGTTACAGGTCTGTGAGAGCCAGAAATCTTGCTTGTTTGTAGGTGACCAAATACTTATTTTCCACCATAATTTGCAAATAAATTCATTAAAAATCCTACAATGTGATTATCTGGATTCCCCCCCCCCCTTTTGTCTTTCATAGTTGAAGTCTACCTATGATGAAAATTAGAGGCCTCTCATATTTTTAAGTGGGAGAACTTGCACAATTGGTGGCTGACTAAATACTTTTTTGCCCCACTGTATGCATAGTCACCTTAACTATACATTCATGTACATACTTCCTCAATTGGGCCGACCAACCACATTGGCTAACCGGGCTATCTGCATTGTGTCCCGCCACCCGCCAACCCCTCTTTTACGCTACTGCTACTCTCTGTTCATCAAATATGCATAGTCACTTTAACCATATCTACATGTACATACTACCTCAATCAGCTTCACTAACCGGTGTCTGTATGTAGCCTCGCTACTTTTATAGCCTCGCTACTGTATATAGCCAGTCTTTTTACTGTTGTTTTATTTCTTTACCTACCTATTGTTCACCTAATACCTTTTTTGCACTATTGGTTAGAGCCTGTAAGTAAGCAATTCACTGTAAGGTTTACACCTGTTGTATTCAGCGCACGTGACAAATAAACTTTGATTTTATTTGTAATTTTCACTTCTGTAAAGTGAGTGTGGAAGAGGTGAAAAATGTATTGTTGTCTATCAACAATGACAAGCCACCGGCGTTTGACAACTAGGATGGAAAATGAATGAGGATAATAGCGGACACTGTTGCCACTCCTCCTGGATGGAAGCAAAAGTAATTCAGCTACCCAAGAATAGTAAAGCCCACTTACTGGCTCAAACAGCCAACCAATCAGCCCAGATACAATGCTATTTTACAGGAAACAATTGACAGCATACTTTCAGCAAGATTATAGGGAATGACATTCAACAAGCACAGCACTTACACAAATGAGGGATGACTGGCTGAGAAAAATAATTATACATTTTGTATTGTAGATATGTCGTGGTGTAATAATTTTATATAAAACCCTCTTAGGCATCACCCCTTCATCTGAGATATCTACTGTAGCCCTCATCCTCCACCTGTTCTGCCAGTCACATTCTGTTAAATGCCCCCGAAACACACACATCCCTGGGTTGCTCATATTTTCAGTTCGCTGCAGCTAGCGACTGGAACGAGCTGCAAACACTCAAACTGGACAGTTTTATCTCAATCTCTTAATTCAAAGACTCAATCATGGACACTCACTGGCAGTTATGGCTTCTTTGTGTGATGTATTATTGTCTCTACCTTCTTGCCCTTTGTGCTGTTGTCTGTGCCCAATAATGTTTGTATCATGTTTTGTGCTGCTACCTACCATGTGTTGCTACCATGCTGTGTTGTCATGTGTTGCTGGCTTGCTATGTGGACAAGCCAGCAACACATCTCTTGAGGTCTCTCTTTATGTAGTGTTGTCTCGTGTCTTGATGTGTGTTTTTTTATTCCAGCCCCCATCTCCGCAGGAGACCTTTTGCCTTTTGGTAGGCCATCATTATAAATAAGAACTTGTTCTTAACTGACTTGCCTAGTTTTAAAAATAATGTATTGTTTTATCTTTTGTTTTGTGTGTGATGTAAGTGCCTTAATGTGTTTGGACCCCAGGAAGAGTAGCTGCTGCCTTGGCAGAAGCTAATGGGGATCCCTAATAAATACCAATGCATTCGGCTATTGCTAACATACTGTGCAAAAAGTCGAGTAAACAACACATTCCTGTTGATACCTGATCTCAACCTCCGACAGCCAAAAGGAACAACAGCATGTACAACCTCCTACAGCCAAAAGGAACAACAGCATGTACAACCTCCGACAGCCAAAAGGAGCAACAGCATGTACAACCGGTAAAGTGTAAATATTATTTTCTTCAACATTGTCTTGAAGAGACTACGGAGTCTTTTCTACAGCTACTTTCAGACTGGTGTCATGGAGTAACCATGGCAGCAGTCTGATGTTTAGGTAAGGCTAGCTAGAGACATTTATTAGTGCAGACCAATGGCTGTGGAGAGCGCACAATGAACATTTTACAATACTTTTCAAAATGGCTATATGGGACCTTACCAGCAGCACATGCAAAATGCAAATTGAAACTACTGACAAGAGGGTTCAAACCTATTTTGACAAATACTAAGAGGGTTAGCTTTAGGAATAATTCAATCAAATTGCAGTACACGGAACCTCCAGAAATGCCCTACCTTAAAATTGGGGATTCTGTTGTGCACAGGCCTTGGAAAGTTTGCAAGATTCTTAGCTTCAATGTAATCCCAAACTTTCTCTCTGATGTCCCATTTCGTGGCCCCTAAACAGAAAACAATTCACATGCTTGATGAAATGACCGTTTTGAAGAAAGGGTAATGTAAATCGCAACTTCATAACGGCTAGGCTACCATCCATTGGCATGCGTTAGCATTAGTGACTTTACACTAAACACGCAGCAATCATTTACCGGGATTAATCGTAATAACGGCCTCCATTGTCCTCTAGTCGAAGATGCAGAAAATTGTCACAATTTCACTGACGATTAGTCAAACTATCACAAAGTGACCACAGATTGATTTGCGCACGTGGGAATTCTGTAACATTGTAGCAACAGCTGCTTGTCAGGGATGTTTTTTTTCTGTATGGTAGCTCGGAAAGGCCAAACCGTACACCGTCAAAAGCAAACATGGGGTGCATTCATTAGCCGATTGTTACAAAACGTTTAACGCAAGCAACCGTAACTAACGGGGAATGACATTCCTAAATTTGTCCAATAGAAACTCGTTTTAGAACGTTTTGCAACTGTTTGGACTAATGATTGCACATGTCGACTCAATTGACAAATCGTACACTGCACACAGTGCTCGAGACATTTATTTAGCATATCAGATAAGTGTCTAAATGTTTTATTACTAAGCAGAAGGACAATCATCAAATCAGTCACACTTTATGGATTGTATGGCTTTAATTGGGCATATGAACACAGCAAGATAAAAAAAAAAAAATAGGCTACACAATATCAAAAACAATTAATATATAAAATAGAAGAGCAAACCACTACAGAAAATCTGGAATATTAAAATGGCCAAAATATGATACAAAATAAGGAAAAGGCAAAGAAAGCCTCATATACTGTAACCTAATAGCAGACTGACATCACTGGAATGGAGGGAAACATGGCCACTCCTAGAACAGCATTTGACACAGTGAAAATTCAGCTCTACAGGTCATTGTGTGCATCTTTGTGTCCAGCAGTCTGCAGTCCTTTGGGGAAGTCTTCTGTCCAGAACTGGGCTCTCTTCTTCTCTGAGACACTGCCCAGCCCGAGGTTGGCCTGGATCAGTAGACACTCTTCTTCTGTGGTGAATGTTGGCCAATCAAACATATTCTCTCCGTTAGGGTTACTACAGGAACAGAGGGAGAGATAGGGACACACCCATTGGCATCATATGAGCGGCTGCACTTATGACTACTTCATTTTACATACTTTCTGAATGCATTGTATTCAGACCGCTTGACTTTTTCCACAATTGTTAAATTACAGCCTTATTCTAAATAGATTTAAGAAAACAAAACCTCAATCTACACACAATACCCCATAATGGCAAAGCGAAAACAGAAGTAGAAATGTTTGCAAATGTATTAAAAATAAACGGAAATACCTTATTTACATAAGTATTCAGACCCTTTGCTATGATCCTGTTCCCATTGATCAGCCTCGAAATATTTCTACAACTTGGAGTCCACCTGTGGTAAATTCAATTGATTGGACATGATTTGGAAAGGCACACACCTGTCTATATAAAAGGTACCACAATTGACAGTGCATGTCAGAGCAAAAACCAAGCCATGAGGTCGAAGGAATTGTCCGCAGAGCTCTGAGACAGGACTGGGTTAAGCCACAGATCTAAGGAAAGGTACCAAAAAGTCTGCAGCATTGAAGGTCCCCAAGAACACAGTGGTCTCCAGCATTCTTAAATGGAAGTTTGGAACCACCAAGACTCTTCCTAGAGCTGGCCGCCCGGCCAAACTGAGCAATCTGGGGAGAAGGGCCTTGGTCGGGGAGGTGACCAAGAACCCGATGGTCACTCTGACAGAACACCAGAGTTCCTCTGTGGATATGGGAGAACCTTCCAGAAGGCCAACCATCTCTGCAGCACTACCAGTCAGTCTTTTATGGTAGTGGCCAGACAGAAGCCATTCCTCAGTAAAAGGCACATGACAGCCCGCTTGGAGTTTGCCCAAAAGGCACATAAAAGGATTCAGACCATGAGAAAAAAAGATTATTTGGTCTGATGAAACCAAGTTTGAACTATTTGGTCTGAATGTCAAGCATCACGTCTAGAGGAAACCTGTCACCATCCTTACGGTGAAGCATGTTGGTGGCAGCATCATGCTGTGGGGATGTTCTTCAGCAGCAGGAACTGGGAGACTAGTCAGGATCGAGGGAAAGACAAATGGAGCAAAGTGCTGAGAGATCCTTGATGAAAACCTGCTCCAGAGCACTCAGGACCTCAGACTGGGGTGAAGGTTCACCTTCCAACAGGACAATGACCCGAAGCACACAGCCAGACAACGCAGGAGTCGCTTTGGGACAAGTCTCTGAATGATCTTGAGTGGCCTAGCCAGAGGCCGGACTTGACCCCGATCGGTCATCTCTGGAGAGAAATTAAAATAGCTGTGCAGCGATGCTCCTGCTCAAACCTACAGAGCTTAAGAGGATCTGCAGAGAAGAATGGTAGAAACTACAGGTGGGCCAAGCTTGTAGCGTCATACCCAAGAAGACTCAAGGCTGTAATAGCTGCCAAACATGCTTCAACAAAGTACTAAGTAAAGGGTCTGAATACTTATGCAAATGTAATAATCTCTTTTTTATATACATTTGCAAAAATATCTAAAAAACAGTTTTTGCTTTGTCATTATGGGGTATTGTGTGTAGATTGATGGGAAAAAAATATGTAACACATTTTAGAATAAGGCTGTAACGTTAACAAAATGTGGAAAAAGTCAAGGGGTCTGAAAACTTTCCGAATGTACTGTATGTATAGTACTACTATGACCCAATGCAATTGGTGGTTGATCTACTATAATGTACTATATTGAGTAACCACTAAGTAGATATGAAAAGCATACTTGGCATATAGTAGCAAATATTTTTTTGCATACAGTAGGGAGTCAAACTGTTCTTTGTCTAGTATGAACTATCTCCTGTATCTTATTTAGAAATCTATTTACTCAGAAAAAAAACTCAGAACTTCTGGCAGTATGAACTTGACTACATTATGACAGAAATCTGGTTCTTGTTACATGTCATATCTCTGCTGAAGCTTCTCCAACTGAATGCAGAGAGAGAGAGATTCTCCAACTGAAGAGAGAAAGAGAGAGAAAAAGAAAGAAAGGGATCTCTCACCCTGTTCTGGCAAAGTTAGTCCAGTATTTCATCATGGTCCTGCTAAGCTGTCGTTCCTCATCTGTCGTGTTATCTATGAGTGGAAAACTTTTTTAGTTTCTGTCGTTTCCAAGAAAAGCTGCAGAGATACAGTACAGGCTCAACAGAATGAGTTTGTCCAAAATATAATCTCCCTAAGTCTTTTGTCACGTAACAGTATTAACATCTGATTATGTTAACTTGTTACTCATGTTATTGTTATGGACAGTTCCTCCAGAATTTGATATAAAAACAAGGTTTTCAAGTATATTTTGCCTGCAATTTCTCCAGAATAAAAATAAATAAAATTGCACCTAACATCACTATGTCATCTGTCCAAAAGGGGGCGCCAAACACAAAGCCAACCTCATCAAAGTGGTCTGCTTTCACAAAGCCTGGCCTGCTGGACTTGAACATGGAGGGGCGCTGCTGGAACTCATAGTAGTAGATCAAGCAACCAGCATCTTGTATAGACAGACATATACATTACACACAACTGTGAATACCAACACAACATGTCTATCACCTACAAAATGTCTCAATCATTTAGATATTAAACTGTCTTAAAATAATTTATTCATAATAATTATTAAATAATGTCTTCCAGGAGGTTACTAAAGAAAAATCAGGCATCAGATTGGTATAGTTCCCAGTGTATTCTTCACCTCTACACCTTCTGGCTCCCTGGATCCCAGGGACCACAATCAGCAGATCTCCCATAAGCTCCAAGAAGGCATCTCTGATCCCCACGGGGTCCTTCATGTCACCAAAGTACTCCCCTACGATGATCCCCAGGGCAGAGTCTGGCATACGCTACCAGGGAGATACAGGGTTTAAAATACAGCTCATGGACCAGACTGCTAGATGCATTATTATAAAGCTGCCACCAGGGTTGGGGAGAAACTGATTACAAAAAAAAATGGTATTAAGTGTCAGAAGTGGATTTTTAATATAATATACCATGTATGTATGTATGTATGTATGTATGTATGTATGTATGTATGTATGTATGTATGCATGTATGCATGTATGTATGCATGCATGTATGTAAATATAGTGTATATACAGTACCAGTCAAAAGTTTGGACCCATCTACTCATTCAAGGGTGTTTATTTCTACTATTTTCTACATTGTAGGATAATAGTGGACATCAAAACTATGGAATGACACATGTGGAATCATGTAGTAACCAACAAAGTGTTAAACAAATCAAAATATATTTTATATTCTTCAAAGTGTAGCCACCCCTTTGCCTTGATGACAGCTTTGCACACTTTTGGCATTTTCACAACCAGCTTAATGAGCAAGGCTTTTCCAACAGTCTTGAAGGAGTTCCCACATATGCTGAGCACTTGTTGGCTGTTTTTCCTTCACTCCGCGGTCCAACTCATCCCAAACCATCTCAATTGGGTTGAGGTCGGGTGATTGTGGAGGCCAGGTCATCTGATGCAGCACTCCATCACTCTCTTTCCTGGTCTAATAGCCCTTACACAGCCTGGAGGTGTGTTTTGGGTCATATTCCTATTGAAAAACAAAATGATAGTCCCACTAAGCACAAACCAGATGGGATGGTGTATCGCTGCAGAATACTGTGGTAGCCATGCTGGTTAAGTGTACCTTGAATTCTAAATAAATCACAGACAATGTCACCAGCAAAGCACCCCCACACCATCACACATCCTCCTCCATGCTTCACGGTGGGAACCACACATGTGGAGATCATCCGTTCACCTACTCTGCGCCTCACAAAGACACGGCGGTTGGTATAAAAAAAAATCACATTTGGACTCATCAGACCAAAGAACAGATTTCCACCAGTCTAATGTCCATTGCTTGTGTTTCTTGGCCAAAGCAAGTCTTCTTATTACTGGTGCCCTTTAGTAGTGGTTTCTTTGCAGAAATTCTACCATGAAGGGCTGATTACGCAGTCTCTTCTGAACAGGGGTGGCAGGTAGCCTAGTGGTTAGAGTGTTGGACTAGTAACCAAAAGGTTGCAAGATCAAATCCCTGAGCTGACAAGGTACAAATCTGTCATTCTGCCTAGGCCATCATTGAAAATAAGAATTGGTTTGCCTTGTAAAATAAAAAACAGTTGATGTTGATATGTGTCTGTTACTTGAACTCTACAGCAGGTGTAACTCTGGGTCTTCCTTTTGTGTGGCGGTCCTCATGAGATCCAGTTTCATAATAATTCTTAAATGTTTTTTGCGACTGCACTTGAAGAAATGCTCAAAATTCTTGAAATGTTCCGGATTCATGTTTTAAAGTAATAATGGACTGCTGTTCTTGCCATGACATGCATTCCTGGTGACAACCTCATGAAGCTGGTTGAGAGAATGCCACGAGTGTGCAAAGCTGTCATCAAGGCAAAGGGTGGACACTTTGAATAATCTCAAATATAACACTTTTTACTACAACACTTTTTTGACTACTACATAATGTGTGTTATTTCATAGTTTTGATCTCTTCCCTATTATTATTCAATGTTGAAAATAGTACAAATAAAGAAAAACCATTGAATGGGTATGTGTCCAAACTTTTGACTGATACTGTATATTTCCCAGAGCGTACAGACTTGTTTTGTCTATAATTTAGAATACTCTATTTTCCATTTTCAAGCAGCTGCAAAACTTGTTTTCGTCTTAAATCGACAAATCCCAGTCTTTAGCCTGCATATTATCAGATAAACGTTGTTCATATTTTGCATAAAGCCTACCCACCGTTCTATATTAACCAATCAAGTAGCAGTCTTGTGTGACAATCAAAGGAGGAACTCTAGGATCTCCTCTTAAATCTACAGGTTGATAATACTCTGTAATTATCATCCCAGTGTGTATTTTCCTGCGTACATCATGAAGTTTAAGTGAAATTCTGATTGTTCTTTCACCAGCAAAAATATACTTTTTAAAAGCTAGATGATTACTTTGTTGAATACTTTTAAATTCAGAAAGGATGTTTGCGAAAAAAAAATACATTATGAAATCTTTCTGATTTCTCAATGAAATTCAAATCAGCATTGCAAAAAGGCGCACGTTTAAGTTTGTTCCACCCGAGCAAGTCTGACCACAAGTCAGAGACCACTATGACACACCAAATGCATTTGATGGATCCTTCTCGTCTTCTTCTAATGCCTCTTAAGGAGAAAGTAATCAAAAAGCAACTGAAAGTAATCCGATTACATTACTGAGTTTGTGCAATCCAAAAGTTACATTACTGATTAGTTTTGGACAGGAACTTAGTAACTAAAAAAAATACATTTAGAAAGTAACCTACCCAACCCTGGCTGCCACCATACTTCACTAACCAGTTCCTGAAGCATAAACGCCAGGATCATCATCATGTTTTCACGGGTCATTCCAAGATCCCATCCAGGAAAAAGGAAAAACTGGTGGAACACACAAAATCTTACAACACCAAAAAATGATAAAAGTGCATTTACCTGTAAAATATATGACAGACAGTTTTCATATCTTCATGCAAGGACATACATACATACATGTGGGAGCATCCATCCATACTCATGGTTGTTGACCCCTATGATCCTGGGGAAGCCCAGGAAGCTCTTGGTCTGCAGGACTTCCTCCAGGTTGGTAGGGATGACTGTCCCATCCCTGTGCACAGACAGAACCATATCCCCCTGTGGAGAGAGAGGATGGGCCCCAGCCAGAATGGAAGTCAAACAACAGCGGTATATAGTATATGTTAGTTAAAGCAGAAACAGCCTGGCATTCAGATACATACACCCCACATACTGTAGGGTGAGTGTGAGGCTCAGAACAAACCTACCATTGCAGGTGTAGCCGCCTCTATGTCTTGTGGGCTGAGGGTACTGAGGCAGGTCATGATCTCTGCAGAGTCATCACTGGGACATCCTGCACTCTGTGCCACCAGCTGGAGGAAGGAGAGATTGAAACCAGAGCATTTGAATGACGGTAATTACAACACTTTACATTGTACCAGAATAATAACGACAGTTATAAGACCACTGAAGGTTTTATTGCATATGAACCAATGTATGGGATCCTTAAGACTTGCTGTTACGATCAGCACAGTGAAACAGCAGATCACCTGTGCAGCAGGTTTGGGGTCATCCTGGATGAACAGAGAAATGAGGGGTACTCCACTCTGACTGATGGCCTTGTGGAACAGTCCTGATGACAGAGGGGACATCATCTGGACAGCCAGAACCATGGATCAGTTCCCAAAGTAAGCCTACATACAGACAGTGCATCTTTCTGTATCAGCAAGTATCTGTTTCCCTAGATCTACAATACACACATGTAAAAAGATGGCAACACCCCCAGAAGACTCTCCGAAAATGGTGACAGATCCTGGGTCTCCCCCAAAACTGCTGATGGTCTCCTGCACCCAGCGCAGGGCACACACCTGGTCCAGAATACCCACGTTCCCGGGGTACTGGCCATCCCCTGTGCTGGACAGTCACACAGACATTAGATCCGATATGCCAGGGTTGTGTTCAGTAGACAACAAACAGTAGAAGATGTTACTGACCTGAATTTGTGCATAGATCCTATTGACCAAAATCAGTACCAATAAAAGTGTACCTGAGGAACCCTGGGATACCCAGACGGTATTGAAGGATGACCACCACAACGTCCCCGAAGGCAGCCAATGAGGAGCCATCATAGAGTGAAGCCCCTCCCATGAGAAAGCCTCCACCATGGATCCAAATCATCACCTACAAACATTTTTTTTTAGACTAGACCACCAAACAAAAGACATCTAACTCAGAGTAGGCAAGCATATGAGTACATTCTCATGTCTCTCCTCACTGGTAGTTTCCTTGGGTCTCCAGGTTTGACTGGTGTGTAGATGTTCAGGTAAAGGCAGTCCTCTGAGGTGGTTAGGACAGGGAACCGACCTCCGTACAGGTCCACCATTTGTCTAGTGTGGTTCATGTTCTGCAGACACCTGTGTGTTAATAGGACAAGAAAGGTGATATTTTCTTATACTAAGAATAAAAATATGGCAGAATGTTAATGTTCATCAGAATAAGCATGATTCAGAGTTCCTCATAAAACAGTATAGGCTGTTTGTCTCCCTGCCTGTCTCTCTTAGACATTACTGCTTAAACTCATACAGAGGGGGGTAAGCCTTGGCATCTCTTAGTCCCTGCCACACCCGGGGAGGCCGGGGGGCCTGGAACCTCAGGGGCCCGACAGGGGGCTCAGCGAAGGGGATCCCCAGGTAGGCAGCCACCTTCCTCTGGCTCTCTCTCACTCTGACCAGTCTGCCCTCCAGCTGACCATAACTAGTATGAAGCTGGAAGAGGCTCTCTCTGTCGCCTGGAAAATATTTAAAAGTTATAGAAAAGGCATTGTAGTAGTCTGTCAAAGGACGCATTCATTGGGAAAGGAGCGATTTACAACCATACCAAACTATAAAAAGTACATATAGATTCTTGTTTACAGCTAATCAATGTATTTCATAGTTGCTAAATAGTGAATTAAACAGGACAAACTCAGCAAAAAAAGAAACTTCCTCCCACTGTCAACTGTGTATATTTTCAGCAAACTTAACATGTGTAAATATTTGTATGAACATAACAAGATTCAACAACAAACATAAACTGAACAAGTTCCACAGACATGTGACTAACAGAATTTGAAAAATGTGTCCCTGAACAAAGGGAGGGTCAAAATCAAAAGTAACAGTCACTATCTGGTGTGGCCTACAGCTGCATTAAGTACTGCAGTGAATCTCCTCCTCATGGACTGCACCAGATTTGCCAGTTATTGCTGTAAGATATTACCCCACTCTTCCACCAAGGCACCTGCAAGTTCCCAGACATTTCTGGGGGGGTGGGGTAGCCATGGCAGAGATCCGGGCTCTTCGCTGGCCATGGCAGAACACTGGCATTCCTGTCTTGCAGGAAATAACACACAGAACGAGCAGTATGGCTTGTGGCATTGTCATGCTGGAGGGTCATGTCAGGATGAGCCTGCAGGAAAGGAACCAGGGGCGGCAGTGTAGCCTAGTGGTTAGAGCGTTGGAAGGTTGCAAGTTCAAACCCCCGCGCTGACAAGGTACAAATCTGTCGTTCTGCCCCTGAACAGGCAGGCACTGTTCCTAGGCCGTCATTGAAAATAAGAATTTGTTCTTAACTGACTTGCCGAGTTAAATAAAGGTAAAATAAACAATGACAAGCTCAGTCCATGATGCTGTGACGGACCCTCCACCTCCAAATCAATCCCGCTCCAGAGTAAAGGCCTCGGTGTAATGCTCATTCCTTCGATGATAAAAGTGAATCCAATCATCACCCCTGGTGAGACAAAATTGTGACTCATCAGTGAAGAGCACTTTTTTCCAGTCCTGTCTGCTCCAGCGACGGTGGGTTTGTGCCTATAGGCGACGTTGTTGCTGGTGATGTCTGGGGAGGACCTGCCTTACAACAGGCCTACAAGCCCTCCGTCCAGCCTCTCTTAGCCTATTGCGGACAGTCTGAGCACTGATGGAGGGATTGTGCATTCCTGGTGTAACTTGGGCAGTTGTTGTTGCCATCCTGTATCTGTCCCGCAGGTGTGATGTTCGGATGTACTGATTCTATGCAGGTGTTACACGTGGTCTGCCACTGCGAGGACGATCAGCTGTCCGTCCTGTCTCCCTGTAGCGCTGTCTTAAGCGTCTCACAGTACGTACATTGCAATGTATTGCCCTGGCTACATCTGCAGTCCTCTTGCCTCCTTGCAGCATGCCTAAGGCACATTCACACAGATGAGCAGGGACCCTGGACATCTTTCTTTTGGTGTTTTTCAGGGTCAGTAGAAAGGCCTATTTAGTGTCCTAAGTTTTCAAAACTGTGACCTTAATTGCCTACCGTCTGTAAGCTGTTAGTGTCTTAACGACCGTTCCACAGGTGCATGTTCATAAATGTTTTATGGTTCATTGAACAAGCATGGGAAACAGTGTTTAAACCCTTTACAATTAAGATCTGTGAAGTTATTTGGATTTTTACAAATGATCTTTGAAAGACAGGGTCCTGAAAAAGGGACGTTTATTTTTTTGCTGAGTTTACAAACTTACCTTCGACTGTATGGAAACTCACAAACAGGCTCAGACTTATCCATGCGAGCAGGACTCTTCTGCCCTGACACATCATAGTGGTGCCAGAGAGATTATCCATTCACATCTGTAGAATATCAAACCACATGAAGATCTATTTCAGCAGTTGCCGATTTACATAATCTTTATACATTAATGCACATTACATCCCTATCCAGTGAGTAACCAAATATCAATACATTAGAGAGAAAAGTATGCCCTCCAGCTAAAGGAATATGAACCGTATGGAGCCCCTATTCAGTTAAATGCCTTCAGTAAATCTGTGGAAGACTGAGGATTGAGCTGCTCTTCATATCACAGGCTGGGATTGGAAACTCCAATGCAACCTGTTATGGATTTTCTAAAAAGCCAGCCGAGTTGATTCAGTCCTGATCGAATGTCAAACAGCAGTTTGAAAAGGGGGGAGTCCTCTGAAAGAACATCCTGGTTTGTTTTAATCTTCTATAGCTGCCTGAACATGCACTATGAAATTAGATGTCACGCTACTAACTCCACTTGTTTATCTTGGGTCTACATTTCTGCCAAGTTCAGAGTGTGCAGAACACCAACAATGACATGATATCAGGTAATTAACTATGAGTAAATTTCCTACAGCTTGGCTCAGGACAGGAGTAGACTAGACCTTGAGCTAACCTGGATAGAGATTACATTGGACTAACAGCAACAGCATTGGCCATACAGTAAACTAAAATGCTGACGTTACAGCAGGCTGTGACATCAAAAGTCCCTGGTGTCACGTATGCTCCCTCTCCAACGCTCTAGGTCACCAGGCTGCTCATTATTACACACACCTAACACCATCGTACACCAAACCGTCTGCTAGTTTGCCCTTGCTAGCTAATTTGTCCCATTTAGCTAGCTTGCTGTTGCTAGCTAATTTGTCCTGGGATATAAACATTGAGTTGTTATTTTATCTGAAATGCACAAGTTCCTCTACTCCAACAATTAATCCATAAAATGGTCAACCGAATCATTTCTAATCACCTCTTCCTTCCAGGCTTTTTCTTCTCTTGACTTTATATTGTGATTGGCAACTTTCAGAAATTAGGTGCATTACCACCACTGACCTCATGGATCTTTCAGTCACCCATGTAGGTATAACCAATGAGGAGATGGCATGTGGGTGCCTGCTTCTATAAACCAATGAGGGGATGGGAGAGGCAGGACTTGCAGAGGATCTGTGTCACAAATAGAACTGACTTCTATTTTAGCCCTTGGCAAGCAGACGCTCGTTGGAGTGAGGAGAGCAAATAATTCAATAATAACACATTTATTTTGCAATGTTCGTGCACACGACAGCGAGCTGTGTAGTCAGCCTGTAATACACCTCATTTCTGAAAGTTGTCAATAATGCTTTTCGACCTGTCCTCAAATTAATGTAATTGGTTCAAAGTTTGTTTTAATATTTTAACCTGCGTGTCGTGCTCGCGTTTGGTGTGGGGGGACAAAATACATTTATACACGATGGCGCACGCGCGCAGCCGGTTTGGGTTCCGTGTAGACTCATCTGGACTTTATTACCTCCCTTATATCTGTCACTCCCTTTTTGTTACTTTCCCATGCGTTAATGTTTCACGTTTGTACTCTACTCGTGTTTCTTGTTTTGTTCTACGTTCATTTATTTATTAAATGCACTCCCTGAACTTGCTTCCCGACTCTCAGCGTACACATTACACCTGTTTTTAATGTGATGTGGAATAAGCAATGCATCAAATACATTATGGAATTATAGTAAACTAGTTGAATGCAACCCACCCACATAAAATACAGTGTATAGTCTAGGCTATAAGTGTTATGTTTGTTCCTTATATAATGACAAACCGGGGCCTAGGTTGAACTACTTTTAATGAACATACTTCAGCTAGAAAACTCCATGTAATGCAAGGCATTATTTAACCATCCGCCCAGCCTGCTGGGTAACGTAGTCTACATGTTATTAACACATAACACAATAAGTATTATAAGTCAATTTACATTTTCAACTATCATGCATTACAGTAAAAGCAGGACTAGAGGCAGCTACTTAAAATCATTTGCAAGATAAGTATCTTGGCTCACCAGTGAAAGCTGCTCTCCAGTTGATAACTCGGTGCAATATCTAGCATTGACATTAAAGTCCGCTGTTTAGAAATGCCATAACCTGACAATCTTTCAATACGAAGGAACCAGAAATCAGTTTTAGTGTACTGGAATTTTGTGCAGTTTGGTTGTTTTCGGATTTTTTTAAACGCCCAATGAGGGACGGGGCAGGATCAATTTGATCAAAAATCCCTGACTGGCACCTAGCGATAGTCACGTGTGTCCACTAGAGTTCATGCACCCAGATGCTGTTACCATGGAGGTAGGAACGCTTGCGGCAGTTGTGCTGAGTGCCGACAAAGGCATAAAAGACAGAGGCAGCCTCAGTCTCGGGCTAGCAGGCGTGTAAAATGGATGTCTCTATTCCATTTAAGGAAATCAAGCTACACAACGAAAAACACCACGAAACTTCTACCCCCAAGCCATGAGACTGCTAATGAATGGTTAACCAGATAGCTACCCGGACGATCTGCATTGACCCTTTTCCCACTAACTCATCACATATGCTGCTGCAACTGCTTGTATTCTGTGCTGTTAATTATATGTACATATCCACCTCACTTACCTCTTAACCCTGCACATATGTTATGTATTGTTTTATTAAACCTTTATTTTATCATCAGGGAGTCATACTGCGACCAAGGTCTATTTTACAGAAGAGCCCTGAATTACATAAAACACACTAAATATAAATACAAAAAGTAAGCAGAAAGAAAAACAGTCATAATAACACAGCAATCAGTAAAAAGGTGCTCAATCAGCATTGATTGAGGACCTTTGGCCTAGAGGCAGCAAAACATCACATTTAAGAACATTTTGAATATTCTTTGCACCTTATCTGTGGAACAAACTCAAATCTGATTTATCTAACTCATTAGAGACCAAAGGAATTTCCAGAGTTAGCCATCCTTGAGCTCAGGTGTGGTAACTCATGTGTCTAAAGTTGAGTAATGTCACGTACAATGGGACTTTTTGTAAAAGGGCTTTATAAATGAAAAACATATCAATGTATCAACATATTTGACATCAAAGAAGGCCAACCAACTTTCTGGTCGAGAATGCAGAGATGAGTACTAAAATTGTCACCCGTAATAAAGCGCTTTGCGCTAGGATAAACTGTATCTAGTGGCTTTAATGAAGTGGCAGCTACATTCATATAGATGTGGCCATAGTCTAGGACCGATAGGAATGTCAACTGAATCATCTGCTTTCTACTATTTAGAGAGAGGCAGGACCTATTGCTATAGAATAACAACATTTTTATTCCCAGCTTCATAATGAACTCATCAATATGCTTTTTAATAGACAGCTTTTCATCGATCCAGATATTTGCAAGCATGGACACGATCAATATGGGCACCATCCAAAGTACATACTGCATGCTTAAATCAGAGTTATTTTTATGCGCTTGAGAACATCTTATTTAGTTTTACCTGCATTCAATACTAATTTCAGGTCATTAACATTTTTCTGTAATACAATAAAGGCAGACTAGTTCAGATAGAGCCTGGTTAACCGTGGGGGAAAAAGTATACACAAGAGTATCATCGGCATACAAGTGAAGGTAATTATTTTTACTGACATCTCAATATTGTTAATGTAAACAGTAAAAAGTACAGGTCCAAAAATGGACCCCTGCGGGACACCTTTCGTAATATCCAGGAAACCTGATTTAACACCATCAGTCAACAGACACGGAGTTGTATCTGTCAAGTCATTTTTAAAACAAGGTACACGTAGCCTGGTCTAGGCCAATTGAGGAAAGGCCGCCTTCCAAACCTTGGGTATAGAACCAGATGTAATCATCAGTGAAAGATCTACATATACTGCATATTCAAAAGTATATGAACACCCCTTCAAATGAGTGGATTTGGCTATTTCAGCCACACCCATTGCAGACAAGTGTGTATTTATATATAAAAAATATTTTATATATTTTTTAAAGCACACCGCCATGCAATCTCCATAGACAAACATTTGCAGTAGAATGGCTTTATTGGAAGAGCTCAGTGACTTGCAACGTGGCACCATCAAGTTAGTTTGTCAAATGTATGCCCTACTTGAGCTGCCCCGGTCAACTGTAAGTGCTGTTGTGAAGTGGAAACGTCTAAGAGCAACAACGGCTCAGCCGCGAAGCGGTAGGTCACACAAGCTCACAGAATGGGGTGCAGAGTGGCAAAGCGCGTAAAATTTGTCCGTCCTCGGTTGCAACACTCACTACCGTGTTCCAAATTGCCTCTGGAAGCAACGTCAGCACAAGAACTGTGCGTCTGGAGCTTCATGAAATGAGTTTCCAGGGCCGAGGAGCCACACACAAGCCGTAGATCGCCATGCACAATGCCAAGCGAAGCCTGGAGTGGTATAAAGCTCGCAGCCATTGGACTCTGGAGCAGTGGAAATGCGTTCTCTGGAGTGATGAATCACGCTTCACCATCTGGCTGTCCGAAGGTCTAATCTGAGTTTGGAAGATGCCAGGAGAACGCTACCTGACCCAATGCATAGTGCCAACTGCAAAGTTTGGTGGAGGAGGAATAATGGTCTGGGGCTGTTTTCCCATGGTTCGGGCTAGGCCCCTTAGTTCCAGTGAAAGGAAATTTTAACTCTACAGCATACAATGACATTCTAGACAATTTCTGTGCTTTCAACTTAGTGGAAGGCCCTTTCCTGTTTCAGCATGACAATAACCCTGTGCACAAAGCGAGGTCCATACAGAAACGGTTTGTCGAGATTGGTTTGGAAGAACTTGAATTCCCTGCACAGAGTTCTGACTTCAAACCCAACGAAGACCTTTGGGATAATATGTAACGCCGACTGCGAGCCAGGCCTAATCACCCAACATCAGTGCCGGACCTTCCTAAAGATCTTGTTGCTGAATGGAAGCAAGTCCCCGCAGCAATGTTCCAACATCTAGTGGATAGCATTCTCAGAATAGTGGAGGCTGTTATAGTAGCAAAGGGGGGGGGGGACTTCATATTAATGAGCATGATTTTGGAATGAGATGTTCGACGAGCAGGTTCCCACGTACTTTTGGTCATGTAGTGTATTTTACTGGTTTGTGACTCACTGACACTGCCCCCAGTTTGAGGGGAATAAAGCAGCCCAAGAGTTAACACACACAGGAACTTTAATCACACACAGGAGAAGATTAACATGGGTATGGTTCTGTAAAGGTACAGAAACAGAGAATGAATGTAAAGATGGAATGCAATGAATAGAGCAGGATGAATGTATGCATATCAAATCTGGCAGCAACCTTTTAAGGTTGCTGCCCCTATCGTCACCAAGCCTCTCTCTCCTTTCTGGGAAGGTTCATATTGCTGGAAGGCAATCGCGGTTCGTACTTTATTTAAAGGGGAGATCAAGCCGATCCTAACTGTTATAGGCCTATTTCTATTTTTCCCTGTTTATCAAAAGTGTTGGAAAAACGTGTCAATAATCAACCGACTGGCTTTCTTGAATTCTATAGTAATCTCTCTGGTACACAATCTGGTTTTCGCTCAGGTTATGGATGTGTCACTGCAACCTTAAAAGGTCCTCAATGATGTCCCCATTGCCCTTGATTCTAAGCAATGTTGTGGTGATATTTTTGACTTGGCCAAAGCTTTTGATACGGTAGACCATTCCATTCTTGTGGGCCGGCTATGGAGTATTGGTGTCTGAGGGGTCTTTGGCCTGGTTTGCTAACTACCTCTCTCAAAGAGTGCAGTGTATAAAGTCAGAAATTCTGTCTCAGCCACTGCCTGCCACCAAGGGAGTACCCAAAGACTCAATCCTAGGCCCCACGCTCTTCTCAATTTACATCAACAACATAGCTCAGGCAGTAGGAAGCTCTCTCATCCATTTATATGCAGATGATAGTCTTATACTCAGCTGGCCCCTCCCTGGAGTTTGTGTTAAATGCTCTACAACAAATCTTTCTTAGTGTTCAAAACGCTTCCTCTACCCTTAAGGACAACAAAGTCAAGGTATTGGAGTGGCCATCACAAAGCCCTGACCTCAATCCTATAGAAAATGTAGGCCTCCTTGCTCACGCACACAAACCGAACTCAGTTACACCAACATTGTCAGGAGGAATAGTGTAACGCTCCGGGTGTCGTGGGTGTGGAGTCAGACCGAAAATTTTGACCCAAGTTAAACAATTTAAAGGAAATGCTACCAAATACTAATTGAGTGTATGTAAACTTCTGACCCACTGGGAATGTGATGAAAGAAATAAAAGCTGAAATAAATCACTCTCCACTTTATTTTAAGAATTTGAAATGTCAATAATAGTAGGGACCCTAACTAACCTAAGGCAGGGAATATTTACTAGGATTAAATGTCAGGAATTGTGAAAAACTGAGTTTAAATGTATTTGGCAAAGGTGTATGTAAACTTCGGACTTCAACTGTACATGGCTGTACATGGCTAAAGCTACAGAAACAGAGAGACAATGAATATCCACATGGAATGCAATGAACAGAGTAGGATGAATGTATGCATATCAAATGAGCTACAAGATTAAATAAAAATGGAACAGAACTGCAATAGCACAATAGGCAAGGACTATCTAATAAAAATGTATTACATAGTACAATAACAGCAGAGTTAATATTAACATATTTCGTAATACCATACAAATGGGCTATGCAGTCAGGTAAAACATGGATTAATGATTCAGAAACAGGGAGGGCAGAGAGCTCCAGCAAAAATTCATAAAGTTTAATCTGTCTATGCACAGCCCCAGTGAATTTTTTTACTTTAATCTTAAGCAAGGCATCAAGCACATCACAGATCGTAAATTGTTGAAATGAAAACAAATAATCACTAGAAGTTGACGGGTTAACCATCGAGTCAGCTAGAAGCTGGCAAAAGGAAGAGCAGTTGATTGACCAGGGTCAATTTATGTAACCAGGTAGGCCAGTTGAGAACAAGTTCTCATTTACAACTGCGACCGTGCCAAGATAAAGCAAAGCAGTACGACACAGAGTTACACATAAACAAACGTACAGTCAATAACACAAGAGAAAATCTATATACAGTGTGTGTAAATGGCGTGAGGTGGTAACGCAATAAATAGGCCATAGTAGCAAAGTAATGACAATTTAGCAAATGAAAACTGGAGTGATAGATGTGCAGATGACGTGCAAGTAGAAATACTGCTGTGCAAAAGAGAAAAAAAAGTAAATAAAAACAATATGGGGATGAGGTAGGTAGATTGGATGGGCTATTTACAGATGGGCTGTGTACAGCTGCTCAGATAGCTGATGCTTAAAGTTAGTGAGGGAGATATAAGTCTCCAACCTCAGCTATTTTTGCAATTCGTTCCAGTCATTGGCAGCAGAGAACTGGAAGGAAAGGTGGCCAAAGGAGGTGTTGGCTTTGGGGGTGACCAGTGAGATATACCTGCTGGAGCGTGTACTACGGGTGGGTGTTATGGTGACCAGTGAGCTGAGATAAGGTGGAGCTTTACCTAAATAATATAAAGCACTGTTTCTCAAAGCGAAAGCCTACTGAGAAAATTATTAAAAGCGTCACTTATCCTATTCTTCTCGGTTATGATGCCAGTCAGACAGAACTTGCTTAGGCAAGGAAGAAAAGGAATTTGTACGCTTTAGTCCATTTACTGTTTTCCAAAAATTTAGTTCACAGGAGTCGAAGCTTAAAAAGTAGCTTGATTTAGCCTTCTTACTTACATGTGTTACGTACGCCTCCTGGAGGAACATCCTGCTACATTTCAACTCCTCGTGGAGTGAAAAAGTAAGTGATCGTACGTGCAGGGAAGGATGACAGGACAAGAAAAATACCATTTACAAGGAATGTATTATTTCTAAACACAGTAAGGTGGGGAAAAGGATCTGGATGGAACCAAAGCAAAGAAAGTATAAGTTAGAGACCCCTCTCCTATCTTACCACTAGTTCCCTAACCTTTAGCACCATCTGGCACGCTAACCAAAATACAGGAGGTGGTCCACCCAGGTCTTACCTAGTGTGCATAGACAGATTAAATACTATGGGTTATGTATTCCTTCAGTCCTCTTGCCTAAACACTCCCAAGGTGCCTTCCCCTCCAGGAACAAGTGAAACAGAATAATTACTTATACATAGTGTTTTTGGTTATTGAAATGGTTCACTAAGTCCTATTGGCATACACATACCTCAGAAGGAGCGGCTACAAAATAATATCCACAAACGTTTCACTGACCGCCACAAAAATCAACACAGGACATAAAAAGAAGCTCTCTTCTGACAAAGGAAACCAAGCTGGAGAAGGAGTTGGTAACTGGAGCTGTTTCCCCTAATGAGAGGGAGGGGTCAGAGGTCAAGCCAATCAGTTGCTTTAGGATTCCAGGAAGCCATTTTCTGAAATACACATACATACAAACCCACAACAACACAGACACTGGGGAAAGTAACACATGAGATAATTGTTCTATGAGATATCAGCCAGTTAACGTGATCTTTATGAATTATGAAGCATTTGGGTGTCTTATATTTCACTACATAAACGTTCATAATTCACAAAAGTGATGTTAGCTGATGAAGATTATCGTGTAGAACAAAACATATAAGATCTCCTTAACCTGTGTTAACCAGACCTTATTTTTTTGGCATTCATCCAAAAACTCTACATGAAGCTAGGGTTAGGGCTGTGGTTGAGAGTTAGGGCTGAACCAGGATGTGGTCATGAAGCTAGGGTTAGGGTTGTGGTTGAGAGTTAGGGCTGAACCAGGATGTGGACATGAAGCTAGGGTTAGGGTTGTGGTTGAGAGTTAGGGCTGAACCAGGATGTGGACATGAAGCTAGGGTTAGGGTTGTGGTTGAGAGTTAGGGCTGAACCAGGATGTGGACATGAAGCTAGGGTTAGGGTTGTGGTTGAGAGTTGGGGTTGAACCAGGATGTGGTCATGAAGCTAGGGTTAGGGTTGTGGTTGAGAGTTAGGGCTGAACCAGGATGTGGTCATGAAGTTAGGGTTAGGGTTGAGAGTAAGGACTGAACCAGGATGTGGACATGAAGCTAGGGTTAGGGTTGAGAGTAAGGGCTGAACCAGGATGTGGACATGAAGCTAGGGTCAGGGTTGTGGTTGAGAGTTAGGGTTGAACCAGGATGTGGTCATGAAGCTAGGGTTAGGGTTGAGAGTAAGGACTGAACCAGGATGTGGACATGAAGCTAGGGTTAGGGTTGAGAGTAAGGGCTGAACCAGGATGTGGACATGAAGCTAGGGTCAGGGTTGTGGTTGAGAGTTAGGGTTGAACCAGGATGTGGTCATGAAGCTAGGGTTAGGGTTGAGAGTAAGGACTGAACCAGGATGTGGACATGAAGCTAGGGTTAGGGTTGTGGTTGAGAGTTGGGGCTGAACCAGGATGTGGACATGAAGCTAGGGTTAGGGTTGTGATTGAGAGTTAGGGCTGAACCAGGATGAAGACATGAAGCTAGGGTTAGGGTTGAGAGTAAGGACTGAACCAGGATGTGGACATGAAGCTAGGGTTAGGGTTGAGAGTAAGGGCTGAACCAGGATGTGGACATGAAGCTAGGGTCAGGGTTGTGGTTGAGAGTTAGGGTTGAACCAGGATGTGGTCATGAAACTAGGGTTAGGGTTGAGAGTAAGGACTGAACCAGGATGTGGACATGAAGCTAGGGTTAGGGTTAGGGTTGAGAGTTAGGGCTGAACCAGGATGTGGACATGAAGCTAGGGTTAGGGTTGTGGTTGAGAGTTAGGGCTGAACCAGGATGTGGTCATGAAGCTAGGGTTAGGGTTGAGAGTAAGGACTAGGGTTAGGTTAGTAAGGTTGAGAGTAAGGACATGAACCAGAATGTGGACATGAAGCTAGGGTTAGGGTTGAGAGTAAGGGCTGAACCAGGATGTGGTCATGAAGTTAGGGTTAGGGTTGAGAGTAAGGACTGAACCAGGATGTGGACATGAAGCTAGGGTTAGGGTTGAGAGTAAGGGCTGAACCAGGATGTGGACATGAAGCTAGGGTTAGGGTTGTGGTTGAGAGTTAGGGCTGAACCAGGATGTGGACATGAAGCTAGGGTTAGGGTTGAGAGTAAGGACTGAACCAGGATGTGGACATGAAGCTAGGGTTAGGGTTGAGAGTAAGGGCTGAACCAGGATGTGGACATGAAGCTAGGGTCAGGGTTGTGGTTGAGAGTTAGGGTTGAACCAGGATGTGGTCATGAAGCTAGGGTTAGGGTTGAGAGTAAGGACTGAACCAGGATGTGGACATGAAGCTAGGGTTAGGGTTAGGGTTGAGAGTTAGGGCTGAACCAGGATGTGGACATGAAGCTAGGGTTAGGGTTGAGAGTAAGGACTGAACCAGGATGTGGACATGAAGCTAGGGTTAGGGTTGTGGTTGAGAGTTAGGGCTGAACCAGGATGTGGACATGAAGCTAGGGTTAGGGTTGAGAGTAAGGACTGAACCAGGATGTGGACATGAAGCTAGGGTTAGGGTTGAGAGTAAGGGCTGAACCAGGATGTGGACATGAAGCTAGGGTCAGGGTTGTGGTTGAGAGTTAGGGTTGAACCAGGATGTGGTCATGAAGCTAGGGTTAGGGTTGAGAGTAAGGACTGAACCAGGATGTGGACATGAAGCTAGGGTTAGGGTTGTGGTTGAGAGTTAGGGCTGAACCAGGATGTGGACATGAAGCTAGGGTTAGGGTTGTGGTTGAGAGTTAGGGCTGAACCAGGATGTGGACATGAAGCTAGGGTTAGGGTTGAGAGTAAGGACTGAACCAGGATGTGGACATGAAGCTAGGGTTAGGGTTGAGAGTAAGGGCTGAACCAGGATGTGGACATGAAGCTATGGTCAGGGTTGTGGTTGAGAGTTAGGGTTGAACCAGGATGTGGTCATGAAGCTAGAGAGAGTTAGAGCGTTGGACTAGTAACCGGAAGGTTGCGAGTTCAAACCCCCGAGCTGACAAGGTACAAATCTGTCGTTCTGCCCCTGAACAGGCAGTTAACCCACTGTTCCCAGGCCGTCATTGAAAATAAGAATGTGTTCTTAACTGACTTGCCTGGTTAAATAAAGGTAAAATTAGGGTCAGGGTTGTGGTTGAGAGTTAGGGCTGAACCAGGATGTGGACATGAAGCTAGGGAGGGTTAGGGTTGAGAGTAAGGGCTGAACAAGGATGTGGACATGAAGCTAGGGTTAGGGTTGTGGTTGAGAGTTAGGGCTGAACCAGGATGTGGACATGAAGCTAGGGTTAGGTTTGAGTGTTAGGGCTGAACCAGGATGTGGTCATCAAGCTAGGGTTAGGGTTGAGAGTTATTGCTAAACCAGGATGTGGTCATGAAGCTAGGGTTAGGGTTAGGTACCCCAGGGACGGTAGCATACCTCCAGTTTGCGTGTGACCACGACGAGGTTGCTGAGCTGAGCCTCCTTCTTCTCCAGGGTGTTGGTCAGAGCCCCCAGTTTCCTCTCCAACAGGAGGTTCATAAAGCCACTCTTCTGCTGCACCTCCTGGATGGCCTGGGTGAACTTCTTATAGAGGTCATCACGCTCCACCTGGACCTGCACCACACAGACAAAAGGATTTGCTCAGCTCCGTTAGAAACACAGATCAGTTAAGCATGGATCAATTTGACAGAATTACATTTGATTCAATTCTGTTCCATTTTTTGGGTGTGTGAGTGCATAACAGAGGGAATGTCCTTCAATAGTAGAAAAGTGTCCAGTTCCTAGGACATTTTTAGTCGCCCTAATAAACGGTCTGTGTTGTTAGTTTGTGCTGTGGTCTCCTGTACACAGGGTAAAAGGGCAGAATGACTCATCCTTGAACTCCTCTGTAATCACGTCAAAGGAAACAATGGTGGGAAACTCCTTTTTTTATTCGAATGGAAAACATATCAGTGTAGACGCCTTTTTAGTTCTAACCCTTAATCTCATGAACACAGTGCCAATTTTTTTTCTCAGATTCTTCCCTGTCCCAAATTTGAAAAGGCTAAACGTTCTGTTTGGCATGGGTTCACAAATCCTCAAAAAGATCTACAGCTGCACCATCGAGAGTATCCTGACTGGTTGCATCACTGCCTGGTATGGCAACTGCTCAGCCTCCGAACACAAGGCACTACAGAGGGTAGTGCATACGGCCCAGTATGTCACTGGGGCCAAGCTTCCTGCCATCCAGGACCTCTATATCAGGCGGTGTCAGAGGAAGATCCTAAAAATTGTCAAAGACTCCAGCCACCCTAGTCATAGACTGTTCTCTCTGCTACTGCATGGCAAGCAATACTGGAGCGCCAAATCTAGGTCCAAGAGGCTTCTAAACAGCTTCTACCCCCAAGCCATAAGACTCCTGAACAGCTAATCAAAGGGCTACCCAGACCCCTCTTTTACACTGGTGCTACTCTCTGTTTATAATCTATGCATAGTCACTTTAACTCTACCCACATGTTCATATTACCTCGACTAACCGGTGCTCCCACACATTGACTCTGTGCCTGTACACACTGTATATAGACTTGCTTGTTATTTTACTGCTGCTGTTTAATTATTTGTTACTTTTATTTTCCATTTTTTTCATCACACTTTTTCTCCCTTCTTAACTTCTTAAAGCATTGTTGGTTAAGGGCTTGTAAGTAAGCATTTCACTGTAAGGTCTACACCAATTGTATTCGGCGCATGTGACAAATAACATTTGATTTGATTCAGTCAAGTGACAACAATTTATGGAACATGAGGACAAAAGCCTTTGTCATTACAAACCAGAGTTTTTGTGCATGTGTGTGTGCACGCTTGTACGTGTGTATGTGTATGTGTATAATTGTAGCTTCTCACCTTACTAAACCTCTGTTCCAGCACTTCGTGTTCCCACTTCAGGTCTTTCATCTCCTTATCTGCGACCTTCAGACGTGCCTTGGCCCCCTGTCAATACAGGCACAATCACTCCTGTTTACTTTCCCCAAGTACCCTACTACATTTCTATTCACTCTCAGATATACCCAACACAAACCATTCATCATAGAGCATTTGAGGGAATTTTACTTTTCCATGTTGCTATATGAATATTTTTTATGCATATCTGTCATACTGCTACATTGTTGCTTTTTGCTATAAATCTTCTCTATAATTACCATATAATTAAATATCATGTATTCTATTCTGTGTTTGTGTGTGTAACCCACCGCCAGTGAGGTCTTGTCCTTCTCGTAGTTGGCCAGTTGTTTCTGTAGCTCGGTCACCTCCTCCTTGGCCCTCTATAGGGGCTCCGTCAGGCGCTTGTTCTGCAGCAGCACCTCTGCCATGTCCTTCTCCAGACGCTCCTCCTTCCTCTTCATCTCCTACATTTGTTCCTGACAGACGCACACAGGCCATGTAAACAACTGGTTACTAGCTTGTATTGGATTGATGTGTTTGCCCTCCAGGGCTCCAAACCCTGGCCACTGTCTGTCATGCACAACACACAGTGAACCCTTCTGCTCAAGATCAGGACCTATCACTAATCATACACCTCTCTGTTATTGTACACCTCTCTGTTATTGTGAGTTGTGAGTTGATGAAGCCTAGGTTAGGTTTGATGATACTGTACGTTGAGGAATTTCTAATACTCAGTTAGTGGTTATTGTTATTGAGTAGAACAAAAACCTTGGTTATTAGCTGATATTGTTGTGGTATTGCTAGCCTTGAGTGAGTTGATGAGGGACAGGTTGTTAAGGGTGATGTCGTTGTAGTAGTTCTTGATGTCGCTGAAAGCCTTCTCGTGGTTCTTGGTCAGTGTGTTGATCTGGCTGTTCTTCCTCTCCTCTCCTCGATCTCCGTCTTCCTCCTCAGGTCCTGCTCCTGACGCAGCATCTGCATCTTCGTCTCATACTTGGCCTCAATTTCTACTCAGCAGGTCAGTCAAATGGCAATAGACAGAGAGAGATGGCTATGTTTCATATTTTGGGTATATGTACAAATGTGAGTACAGTTCAACGGCAACACAGGCACAGGCATAATCACCTCGCACTTGTCTCTCAAAGTCATTTCTCGTTTTGGTAATTTCCTGGTCGTTTTTCTGTTGAAACAGAAATTGAAAGAATTTACAATCAATGCAATGTCACCATAGACGTGTGTGGAAAGCAAATATGATAAAATGGCAGAACATTGATCTGGGTGGTGAGAAGCGCATACTGACAGAAAGAGCGAGGACGCCATGCACCAGTTTGAGGCCCTTGATGAGGTTCTCGTTGGAGAGCTCCTGCTCCTTAAAACTTCTTATGGCTGGGGGGCAGTATTGAGTAGCTTGGATGAATAAGGTGTCCAGGGTAAACTGCCTGCTACTCAGGCCCAGAAGCTAAGATATGCATATAATTAGTAGATTTGGATAGAAAACACTCTGAAGTTTCTAAAACTGTTTGAATTATGTCTGTGAGTATAACAGAACTCCTATGGCAGGCAAAAACCGGATTCTGATTGCACTTCCTAAGGCTTCCACTAGATGTCAAAAGTCTTTACAACTTGTTTGAGGCTTCTACTGTGAGGGGGAGAGAATGAGAGCTGTTTCAACCAGAGGTCTGGCAGAAGGCCATGAGCTCAGTCAGGCTTTGAGGGTGCGCATGCCCTTGCCCGTGAGAGGTAGCTGCGTTCCATTGCATTTCTAAAGACAAAGGAATTCTCCGGTTGAAACATTATTGAAGATGTATGATAAAAACATCCTAAAGATTGATTCTATATATCGTTTGACATGTTTCTACGAACTGCGCATCGTGAATTTGGATTTGTGAACTAAACACGTGAACAAAAAGGAGGTATTTGGACATAAATCATGGACTTTATTTAACAAAACAAACATTTATTGTGGAACTGGGATTCCTGGGAGTGCATTCTGATGAAGATCATCAAAGGTAAGTGAATATTTATAATGCTATTTCTGACTTCTGTTGACTCCACAACATGGCGGGTATCTGTATGACTTGTTTTTGTGTCTGAGCGCCGTACTCAGATTATTGCATGGTGTGCTTTATCCGTAAAGATTTTTTGAAATCTGACAGAGGTTGCATTAAGGAGAAGTATATCTCTAATTCCATGTATAACACTTGTATCTTTTATCAATGTTTATTATGAGTACTTCTGTAAAATGATGTGGCTCTCTGCAAAATCACTGGATGTTTTGGAAGCAAAACATTACTGAACATGACGCGCCAATGTAAACTGAGATGTTTGGATATAAATATGAACTTTATCGAACAAAACATAGATGTATTGTGTAACATGAAGTCCTATGAGTGTCATCTGATGAATATCATCAAAGGTTAGTGATTAATTTTATCTCTATTTCTGCTTTTTGTGACTCCTCTCTTTGGCTGGAAAAATGGCTGTGTTTTTCTGTGACTTGGTCCTGACCTAACATAATCGTTTGGTGTGCTTTCGTCATAAAGCCTTTTTGAAATCGGACACTTTGGTGGGATTAACAACAAGTTTATCTTTAAAATGGTGTAAAATACTTGTATGTTTGAGGAATTTTCATTATGAGATTTCTGTTGTTTGAATTTGGCGCCCTGCACTTTCACTGGCTGTTGTCATATCGATCCCGTTAGCGGGATTTCAGCCGTAAGAAGTTTTAATGTCCACTTTGAGGGTGCGCATGACCTTGCAGAGCTCGTTCTCCAGCTCGGCATGCTCTTTCTGCATCAGCTTGTTAGAGACCACGCCCTCTCCCTTCAGCTCTGAGATGCTGTTCTGGTGCTCATACAGCAGATGCTTCACTTTCTGTTTGTACACCTGAGGAACCGAACAGTAACAGGAAGGACCCTGATAACTATTCTAATGTGGTTAAACACTGTTTGTGTGTCTGTTACTGTATGTGTGTGTAGGTGTGTGTGTACTATACCTTGATCTCAAATTGGTGGCGCTCCTCAGCCTCTTTCATCTCCCGGTCTCTGTTCCTCAGGTCTGCCTTCCTCTCGTCCAGGTGTCTCTTGGTGATCTTCCAGAAGGTGTGGACCTTGTCCCTCTCTAGCTGGAAGTTGTTCCTCTCCTCCCTCTCCCTGTCCAGCTTCTCCCGCAGCCGCACAATGTGCTTCTCCAGCTGACACAGAGATCATCATCATGTAGATTCAGATAAATATATGCTATGCAGCATAACCCATGGATTATCAAGCAAATGGTTGATTTGATACACCCTATCGGCAGGACAGAACAGCCTCTGGCAAGACATTGGGCGGGGGCCTATGCATATATGTAAACAATAGGTGGTGCACGATATCTAAGGAAGTCTCAAGGTTTTGCCCACCTGAGGTAGAGTATCTCATGATAAGCTGTAGACCACACTACCTACCTAGAGATTTCATCTGTATTTTTCGTAACTCTCTCCATACCACCACAGACTGACGGTGGCACTAGAACCGCACTCAATGAGCTGCATTCCGCAATAAGCAAACAGGAAAACACTCATCCAGAGGTGGCACTCCTAGTGGCCGGGGACTTTAATGCAGGGAAACTTAAATTAGTTTCACCTAATTTCTATCTGCATGTTAACTGTGCAACCAGAGGGAAAGAAATTCTAAACCACATTTACTCCACAGACAGAGACGCGTACAAAGCTCTCCATCGCAAGCAAAGATTAAAGCAGGAAGCACCAATGGCTCGGGCAATAAAAAAGTGGTCAGATGAAGCAGATGCTAAACTACAGGACTGTTTTGCTAGCACAGACTGGAATATGTTCCGGGATTCTTCCGATGGCCTTGAGGAGTACACCACATCAGTCACTGGCTTTATCAATAAGTACATTGAGGACGTCGTCCCCACAGTGACTGTACGTACATACCCCAATCAGAAGCCATGGATTACAGGCAACATTCGCACTGAGCTAAAGGGTAGAGCTGCTGCTTTCAAGGAGCGGGACTCTAACTGAGAAACTTACAAGAAATACTGCTATGCCCTGCGACGAACCATCAAACAGGCAAAGCGTCAATACAGGACTAAGATCGAATCTTTCTACACCGGCTCCAACGCTCGTCGGATGTGGCTGGGCTTGCAAACTATTACAGACTACAAAGGGAAGCACAGCCGAGAGCTGCCAAGTGACACGAGCCTACCAGACGAGCTAAATAACTTTTATACTCGCTTCGAGGCAAGTAACACTGAAACATGAGTGAGAGCAAACATGTTGGTATTACAGACTCAGACAGGGAGAGGTTGAAAATGTCAGTGAAGACACTTGATAATTGGTCAGCGCATGCTCGTAGTACACATCCTAGTAATCTGTCTGGCTCCGCAGCCGATGTGAGTAAGACCTTTAAACACGTCAACATTCACAAGGCCGCAGGGCCAGATGAATTACCAGGACGTGTACTGTGAGCATGCGCTGGCCAACTGGCAAGTGTCTTCACTGACATTTTCAATCTCTCCCTGTCTGAGTTTGTAATACCAACATGTTTCAAGCAGACCACCATAGTCCCTGTGCCCAAGAACACTATGATAATCTGCCTAAATGACTACTGACCCGTAGCACTCACGTCTGTAGCCATGAAATGCTTTGAAAGGGTGGTCATTATCCCAGAAACGCTAGACCCACTCCAATTTGCATACCGCACCAACAGATGCACAGATGACACAATCTATATTCCACGCCACACTGCCCTTTCCCACCTGGACAAAAGGAACACCTATGTGAGAATGCTATTCATTGATTACAACTCAGCGTTCAACTCAGCGTATGTAGAGGTGCATGAAATAACACCTGCCTGCTCCTTCGACATCTCCTCCATGGAAAGGCCATCTACTACTGTGGGCGTCTTCCCTTTGGCAGACTTGGCTGCGACCTTCTTTTTGGGTGGCTGTAATGCAACGCAATCTAAAAATGTTACCTCTAACTACCGAGCTGGCTAAAATGTAGTGGATTAAAGTCCTAGCTAGCTAACATTACATCGATTCGCTCAAGGTCAATAACATTAACAGTAACGTTAGTTCAAAGATGAAACACCCACATTATACACCTAAGTAAAGACAGTTTCAAGTTGGATATTCACGCTTTCAAACCTCAATAGCTTTCAAACCACTTGAGCCACAGACTCCAAATTAGTGTCATGATGTTGGAATAATTGCGCACAACATTGCACAGGTCTTATTTTCACGATTTGGACAGTACTTCGCTTTCCAGAGCTAATGAACATGTGGAAATCTGAGCAGCATTTTGTATTCCAAGTTGAATTAGTTAGGGAGCGTAAACAAAGTACAAACTTTTTTTACATTCAAATGTCAATAGCTCCTTGGTCATGTGACCCAATGACTTCAAACAAGGTTCATTCAGTATGTCCACTGACTACCTGTGTATATTGCACACCCTTTAGTTTGTCCATTTTCATCTCACATGGTTTTACATTAATTTTTCAAAATTTAGAATTTCAATAGCTCCTTGGTGATGTGACCTGGTGACTTCAAACAAGGTTCAGAATGTCCACTGACTACCCTTCTATATAGCACAACCTGTAGTTTGTCCATTTTCATCTCACAAGATTTTAAAATAATTTTTCAAAATGTAGAATTTCAATAGCTCCTTGGTCATGTGACCTGGTGACTTCAAACAAGGTTCAGAATGTCCACTCAGTGGGCCTACACATTGCACACCCTTTAGTTTGTCAATTTAGAATTTCAATAGCTCCTTGGTCATGTGACTACCCTTCTATATTGCACACTCTTGTTTGTGTACTGTAAGATCACGCGGTGTAACGTACATTTTTTATAGTTTCAAATTTGCAATAGCTCCTTGGTCATGTCATTTACACACCGAAGAAGCATGCAGTGGATATACACCCATATTGCATAACCTCTAGTCATGTATCTTCTATATTGTTGTACATTATTATTAGTTTGACAATTAGGGAGTTCAGTCCAGTGTTGTGTTTGGCATTTAACTTTAATATTTATCTTTCTATAATTGGTAGTTCTAAGTACTTATTGTCCCTGTTTATTTATTTATTTTTCCACAGTATTTAACAGTGGTACACAATAGGAGAGAGACAGATAATATCTCCTTTCTTCGTTAATATCAACCATAAAGGAAAAGGGCAAAGTACGAGAGTCATGCTATTAAATCAAATTTTATTTGTCACATACACATGGTTAGCAGATGTTAATGTGAGCGTAGCGAAATGCTTGTGCTTCGAGTTCCGACAATGCAGTAATAACCAACGAGTAATCTCTAACAATTTCACAACAACTACCTTATACACACAAGTGTAAAGGGATGAAGAATATGTACATAAAAATATATGAATGAGTGATGGTACAGAACGGCATAGGCAAGATACAGTAGATGGTATCGAGTACAGTATATACATATGAGATGAGTAATGTGGGGGATGTAAACATTATATTAAGTGGCATTGTTTAAAGTGGCTAGTGATACATTTTTTACATACATTTTTCTAAGAAAGAACCGTCCAGAGTAGTGATGCTAGGCAGGTGGGCAGATGCGGGAAGCGATCGGTTGAAGAGCATGCATTTCATTTTCTTGCATTTAAGAGCAGTTGGAGGCCACGGAAGGAGAGTTGTATGGCTTTGAAGCTCGTCTGGAGGTCAGTTAACACAGTGTCCAAAGAAGGGCCAGAAGTATACAGAATGGTGTCGTTTGCATAGAGATGGATCAGAGAATCACCAACCGCAAGAGCGACATCATTGATGTATACAGAGAAAAGAGTCAGCTTGAGAATTGAACCCTGTGGCACCCCCATAGAGACTGGCAGAGGTCCGGACAACAGGCCATCCCATTTGTCACACTGAACTCTATCTGAGAAGTAGTTGGTGAACCAGGCGAGACAGTCATTTGAGAATCCAAGGCTGTTGAGTCTGCCAATAAGAATGCGGTGATTGAGTCGAAAGCATTGGGCGGGTCGATGGATACGGCTGCACAGTATTGTCTTTTGTCGATGGCGATTATGATATTGTTTAGGACTTTGAGCGTGGCTGAGGTGCACCCATGCACCCAGCTCAGAAACCAGTGTTACGGATACAGTTATCCTGTGTGTGTGTGTATCCTGTGTGTGTGTGTTTCTTTTCTCTCCTTCTCCCCTCACAGGTGAAAATCATCACTCCCCAATCAATCATCAATCAGAAGACACACCTCCTCCTATTTCCTAACCTATCACAGTTCCTTCTCCATGGTTTAAAAACCCCATCATTTGTTTGTTCTAGAGCTCAATCTCTCTGTAAATGCCATGTCTGTAGGTCTCTGTGTTTCACTCTCGCTTTGTGTCTTAACCTCATAGCACTTTGTCATCACCTGTGAGTGTTGTTTTTGGTTATGGTGTTTGTTTGTTGCTGGTGGGAAAAGGGGGAAACCAAGACAAGTCGCCCATGGGCATACACTACCCGTAGGTGAACTTTGTTAAATACAATAGTTAGAACTGGGCGGACCACCCACTGTATTTTTGGTTAGTTAGCTGTTGTTAAAGTAGGCTAGTCTAGCTTAGGGGTGTTTTTGAATACTTATTGTTTCTTTCCTTGGGTCCAGCTCAGCCCCTTTTCCTGCTCCCCCATTACCGTGTGTTTATAAATAAACCTGGAGTTTGACGGTAGATTTCTGTTGTCGTGGTTATTTCGTTCACAATTTACTTTGTCACAATAATAATTTGCATGAGTTATGTTACGGGTCTCATTACCATCCCCCCCTAGACTGTCGGGCCAAAAGGGATTCGTAACAACCAGATTGCATAGCGGAGAAGGTACGGTGGGATTCAAAATGGTCCGTAATCTGTTTGTTAACTTGGCTTTCGAAGACTTTAGAAAGGCAGGATAGGATAGATATAGGTCTGTAACAGTTTGGGTCTAGATTGTCTCTCCCTTTGAAGAGGGGGATGACCGCAGCAGCTTACCAATCTTTGGGGATCTCAGATGATACGAAAGAGGTTGAACAGGCTAGTAATAGGGGTTGCAACAATTACGGTGGATAATTTTAGAAAGAGAGGGTCCAGATCATCTAGCCCAGCTGATTTGTAGGGGTCCAGATTTTGCAGCTCTTTCAGAACATCAGCTATCTGGATTTGGGTGAAGGAGAAATGAGGGAGACTTGGGCAAGTTGCTGTAGGGGGTGCAGAGCTGTTGACCCGGGGTAGCCAGGTGGAAAGCAAGCCCAGCCTTAGAAAAATTCTCGATAATCGTAGATTTATCGGTGGTGACAGTGTTTCCTAGCCTCAGTGCAGTGGGCAGCTGGGGGAGATGCTCTTGTTCTCCATGGACTTTACAGTGTCCCAGAACTTTTTGGAGTTTGTGCTACAGGATGTACATTTCTGTTTGATAAAGCTAGCCTTTGCTTTCCTAACTGCCTGTGTATATTGGTACCTAACTTCCCTGAAAAGTTGCATATCACGGGGGCTATTCGATGCTAATGCAGTACGCCACAGGATGTTTTTATGCTGGTCAAGGGCAGTCAGGTCTGGAGTTAACCAAGGGCTATATATTTTGTGCATCTATGCCACGGGTTAGCTACAACCAGTTTCGAAAGTGTTAGGAGTAATGGTTAAAGAGCTATTGAAATGTGAAAAATGTGATTTGTCACTATGTTGACGGTCCCTAACTGCTGTTGGTGGACATAAGGAGAACTACAGGCGAATATCCGTTGACTATCCTATCTGAAACTGACTTTACCTCGGTACATTGTACCTATGTTTTTCCTCTGAAGTTTCGTGCCTTTGTTTGCTGAAATACATTCTTTTTCAAAAAACGTTAATCAAAGACAACCGCCGACTGGTCTCGGCTCCACTCAGTGGTGAAGTTAATTCTAAACTTCCTTTACCATTGAGTGGAGTTTAGTCCGTTTACGTTAGCTAGCTAAAATGCACATTGCATGTATTCATGGAGCTAGATTAACATTACAGCACTAGTAACGTTAGCTGGCTAACGTTACCACAATGCACTGTAGTGAGTCTTTATTATATTGTTGAAAATAGAATACACATACTTACTATTCGGAAATATTGCTACCACGCACAGATATAACTGATTTCTGAAAAAGGACTATCTTTGAAAAAATAAACATCTAGCACCCTGCCTAGCTAAACACATCCATCTGCAATCGCTCGGACAACAAAGTATCATCAAAGTAACGTTGATTATTATCTCGCGAGACTGGTCTTTTGTAATATCTCTCAAGATTGCTTTTCCACTATGTTTTAAATGATCGTTTAATGTAAACGTTGGCCGAATAAATTAAACCATTGAATTATGCACCAATGTGCATTAGAGCTAAAAATATGTTTCCGCCCGGTTTCGAACCGGGGACCTTTCGCGTGTGAGGCGAACGTGATAACCACTACACTACGGAAACAGTTGCTTCAGAAATAGCTGAATTCTCTTTTCATCGTTCCTCCTGTCTTCTCTCACATCTAATGTGTTTTGAGAAAGAGGCATGGGGGGAAATGTGAGGAATCAAGGGACATCATTTGAGATCCACCCATGGACTGACAGGTTCATCAAAAATCTGTACATAATGACGAGGTGCTCATGTCTCCGCCCTGACAATGCGAATCATTGTCTCGGCAGGCGTTAAGTGTAGATCTGCTTAAATCAATATTATTTTAGACAGATTTTGTCGAGAGATAGCTAACCCTCTCGCTTCGCCTCTTTCTCTCAAGGTATTATATGGGCGATGGTAAATTCAGATTTCAATGTAAATTCTAACTAAAATAATTCTAACAGATCAGGTTTTCATCGGCATGATGATGGGAGCTAAGATATTAAACTTTTTAATCAACATTACAAATAAATACTTGAACTTTAGCTATATCGTCAACATCGACTTCTGAACACAATATAATCTAAGGGTTTATCAAAATTCCAGCGTGGGATGTAAGCAGAGAAAATGTGATAATGGATTCAGAATGGTCGCCCTCTGCTGGTAATTTGCAGGACGTGCAATGGTACAAGTAAAATGAGGGTGGGTATATTATACTGAACAAAAATATAAACGCAACATGCAACAATTTCAAAGATTTTGCCAGGCCCAGACAATCAGAATGAGTTTTTCCCCACAAAAGGGCTTTATTACAGACAGAAATAAATAAAATGTTATATTTTCAATGTTTGTATTTATTTAACTATATTTCGAAATTAATTTACCGTTTTTTTAATTGAAGTCAAAATACTACTTATATTACAGAGCAAGCGGTAAAGCTTCATATGACTCACATTTTTGTTTTGTGGGACCTTGTAAGACATTATGGTCTTCAAGGAGGCCTGGGTAAGGCCAAAATGACTGCGTTTACACAAGCATCCCGATTATATTTTTTTCTCTAATTGGTCTATTAACCAATCATAACAGCTCTGAAAAATATCTGATGTTAAAGATCTGATGTGATCTGTCAAAAGACCAATTAGTGGAAAAGAATACCAGAATTGGGCTTCCTGTGTAAATGCAGCCAATGTCACAAATGTTCAATCAAAAACTTCAATAATCTCTTCCTCAATTATGCTTTAAAATACAAATGTCAAATATATGTCAACAATCCTTCCTCAAAAGGACCCTTCTATGGATTACTTTTTGTGAAAATCCCCAAAACCATGATCGTTTTTTTGTTCTAGTTAATCACCAATTAGCTTGCAACCCATAATAGGTAACATTAAAAAGCAAAACCCTCTGACAATAGCTTCATCTGTTATAAACATCTTCATTTGAAGCAAACTCGTTTTGTTTGAATACTTCCTATAGAAGAATTAAAGCTACTCCTTGCATTTACCTACCTCACTTTCTTCCCACATTTAGTTTGTGCATGTGTTGTGTGTGGTCAATCGCGTTACATTTTTTAACCAAAAATAAAAAGGAATGGGGGAAAAGGAAAATATTGCACCACCAACTAATCCTCCACCTGTAAACCCCTATTACATTCCACCACTATTACCCACTCATCGACAAATTCTCACAAAACACCCAGACCTGCTTTAAAGAAAAGATCCTTGTCCAGTTCGAGGTGAGTAATCGCTGTTCTGATATCTAGAAGCTCTTTTCAGTCATAAGAAACAGTGGCAGAAATATTATGTACAAAATAAGATACAAACAATGCGAAAAAACACAATATAGCACAGTTGGTTAGGAGCCCGTAAAACAGCAGCAACTCCTCCGGCACCATTCTATTATCCCTGGCAACTTCATTCTATGTGAGAATGCTGTTCATTCCATTCAACGCCATAGTGCCCTCCAAGTTCATCACTAAGCTCAGGACCCTGGGACTGAACACCTCCCTCTGCAACTGGATCCTGGACATTCTGACGTGCTGCCACCAGGTAGTGAGGGTAGGCAACAACACATCTACCACACTGACCTTCAACACGGGGCCCCTCAGGCGTGGGTGCTTAGTCCCCTCCTGTACTCTCTGTTCACCCACAACTGCATGGCCGCACACAACTCCTACACCATTATTAAGTTTGCTGACGACACAGTGGTGGTAGACCTGATCACAGACGACGACAAGACAGCCTAAAGAGAGGAGGTCAGTGACCTGGCAGTGTGGTGCTAGGACAACAACCTCTCCCTCAACATCAGCAAAACAAAGAAGCTGATCGTGGACTACAGGAAATGGAGGGCCAAGTACACTCTAATCCACATCGATGGGGCTATAGTGGAGCGGTTTGAGAGCTTTAAGTTCCTCGGTGTCCACATCCCTGAGGAATTAACATGGTCCACACACACCAACACAGTCGTGAACAAGGCACCCTCAAGAGGCTGAAAATATTTGGCATGGACCCTCAGATCCTCAAAAGGTTCTACAACTGCACAATTGAGAACATCTTTGTCTGGTAGCATCACCGCTTGTTATGGCAATTGCTTGGCATCCGACCACAGGGCACTACAAAGGGTAATGCGTACAGCCCAGTACATCAGAGGCTGAAGTCCCTGCCATCCACAACCTCTATACCAGGCGATGTCAGAGGAAGGCCCTAAAAATTGTCGAAGACTCCAGCCACCCAAGTCATAGACTGTTCTCTCTGCTACAGCATATGGCAATCGGGTACCGATGCAAACTCTGTAACCAACAGGATCCTGAAAAGCTTCTACCCCAAAACCATAAGACTCATAAATAGTTACCCAAATGGCTATATAGACTATCTGCATTGACACCCTTTTGCACTAACAGTTTTGACTCACATACTCTGCTCCTTCCGCTTGTTATATATCATGTTGCCTAGTAACTTTACCCTTACCTATATGTAGATATCTACCTCAATTACCTAGTACCCCTGGACATCGGCTTGGTACTGATGAGCTGTGTATATAGCCAAGTTATCATTGTGTATTTATTCCTGGTGTTATTATCTTTCTACAATTTTACTGTTGGGAAGTAAGCATTTCACTGTTAGTCTACACCTGTTGTTTACGACGCATGTGACAAATACAATTTGATTTGATTTGACACACTCACACACAGACCAAACTTGTGTGTCCATCCATCCATTTTTTTGTCTCCTGCACCTACAGTACTAGTCAAAGGTTTGGACACACCTACTCATTTAAGGGTTGTTCTTTATTTTGACTATTTTCTGCATTGTAGAATAATAGTGAAGACATCAAAACTATAAAATAACATATATGGAATCATGCAGTAACCCAAAAAGTGTTAAACAAAGATTCTACAAAGTTGCCACCCTTTACCTTGATGACAGCTTTGATGACAGCTTCACCTGGATTGCTCTTCCAACAGTCTTGAAGGAGTTTCCACATATACTGAGCACTTGTTGGCTGCTTTTCCTTCACTCTGCGGTCCAACTCATCCCAAACCATCTCAGTTGGGTTGAGGTTGGAGGATTGTGGAGGCCAGGTCATCTGATGCAGCACTCCCTCACTCACCGGTATCTCTACTTGCACATGATCATCTGATCATTTATCACTCCAGTGTTAATCTGCTAAATTGTAATTATTCGCTCCTATGGCCTATTTATTGCCTACCTCCTCATGCCTTTTGCACACAATGTATTTAAACTATTTTTTTCAGCTGTGTTATTGACTTGTTTATTGTTTACTCCATGTGTAACTCTGTTGTCTGTTCACACTGCTATGCTTTATCTTGGCCAGGTTGCAGTTGTAAATGAGAACTTGTTCTCAACTAGCCTTCCTGGTTAAAAAAAGGTGAAATAAAAATAAATAAATAAATAAATAAAATAAAATAAAATAGCCCTTACACAGCTTGGAGCTGTGTTGGGTCATTGTCCTGTTGAAAAACAAATGATAGTCCCACTAAGCGCAAACCAGATGGATTGAGTAATGAGTAGGTGTGTCCAAACTTTTGAAAGGTACTGTATGTTAGAGTGATGTACAGAAGTAAGATCTTAATTTGAGCCAATTAGCTACAGCAGGAAAATATTCTTGCAGCAAAAGGAAATGTGAATTATGTGGATTATAATAAATGTACCTTTTTGTAGGGATTGATACAGTTTTTGTAAGGGAAAATCAAGTCTGAAATTTCAAAGTGGAAATTACAAACTTCAGAAGCCTTTTCAAACCTCAAATGCACAAAATGTTTTAAAATTCTTACATCGCAGCGAACTTCTCCTGCAATAGGGTGATTAAATGAAGATCTTACATCTGTATCCACATTTCCAAAGGTGAATGGGTAAAGTGTCATCCCTCTCTCTGCCCCGTCCTCGACTAGAGTAAATCATTTTCAGGAAACTAATCGGCAGTACTGTTGTTCTGTGCTTATCCTAATATTTTTATGCTGCTGTGGGACAAGGCTTATAACTGGAGTGTTAAGATGTTTACCTAATAAGGTGTATGCAGATTTGCATACACCAGTGGAGAACGACTGCCCCCGCTCATTGAAGCCGCGGATGTTCAAGGCCAACTGCGGTACTGCAGGCATTGTTAGCAGAAAAATGGGAATCTTCATGGTCAATTTTCATGTACATTTTTTTTTTTAATGGATGACAATCATGGTACCAATAGTTGCCTTTAACACACAAGATGTACAGTATGTCCTTGAACCGATTATTTTGAAATCACACAGAGAAGAAGGTATAAGGATAATTTAGTTGCTAATGGCAGCCTTTCTCTTTCTCATTTTTTTTTTTAACCAGGCAAGTCAGTTCAGAACAAATTCTTATTTACAATGACGGCCTACACCGGCCAAACCCGGGCAATGCTGGGCCAATTGTGCCACACCCTATGGGACTCCCAATCACGGACAGTTGTGATACAACCTGGATTCAAACTAGGGTGTCTGTAGTGATGCCTTTAGCACTGAGATGTAGTGCCTTAGACCACTGCAGTGCCTTAGACCACACATATATTGACTCTGTGATACTTCTCACCCATGTGGTGTATCCAACTCTCCCCTTCCCTTTATCCAAAGCCCCACCAACACCCCTCCTACAGCCACCCTCTCTCTCTCTCAATCTGGGCAGTCTGCCAGTGTGCCCATCCTGCTCTCTCACTTTCTCTCTATCCCCCTCTTTTTCTCCCTCTCTCTCTAGATCTCTTTGTATTCTGCATTCGCTGAGCTTTTTCACAATGTTATTATAGAACAAAGTGGTTCTGGGTTTTTGCTGTGCTCTCTCTCTCTCTCTCTCTCTCTCTTTCTCTCTGTGAGGCAGGCAGCGCAGCAGAGCGGTGAACTCAGTGTGTTCTCATGTCTGTATTGGGCAGGCTGGTGAGTGTGTGAGAGAGCACTGAGCAGGGATGAGCACCAGGCAGTGAGGAAGAGAACGACAGAGTAAAAAGGAGTGCAGCTGTGGAGAACGAGAGCTGGCATACCTCTCTCTCTCCCTCCATCTCTCTGTCTGTCTCCCCCACTCCCATGCTGTTGTGATAGACAGCACGGCACTCTCAGCTCGGCTGCATGGAGGCACAGGGAGGGGCAGGGAGCCCAGGTAGGTGCAGCTTTATGTTATCCACTGTTAGCATAGAATACATCAGCCTAGACCAGACTGTCCATCACCATGTCTTTCCAGATGGACTCTATGTTATGTCTTTTCCATGTTAGTCTATCATACCAGCCTCTTTCACTCTATTGTCACATTTAAATGTTCTGTTAGCCCAGACTTGGTTTCTGAGAATAGGTGCTCTGTTTTACCCCAGACATTTACTCTAGCAGCCTAGATGGTTATGTTAGTTAAATCATGTACTCTGCCAGCTTTGACTGTATAATAGTATATTAGTGTAGTTAATTCTCTTATCAGTAGGTTCTGTTAATCTATTAGCCCACCTGCAGTGCACATCAGTGGACTGCAGATGATACTGTAGAGTAGAGAAAACAGTAGCCAACATTAAGGATGGAAATAAGATAATGATGGATGTTTCTACAGTTCTGAATTGGAGAATATATAACGTGTTAATGAATCCATACTATTCTTTGCATGTTTAGACTAAATGCAGATGAAATATGTGCTGAATGCTTCCATGTAATGACATGGTTGGGAAGAGAAGGAAGATGAACACATGTTCATGTTGCTGTTTTCAGATATGAAGGATGTTGTTGTGTGTAGAGCTATTTCAGTACACTGTGTTGACACTGTATGTAGTTAATAAGATGTGATAAACAAGATGTGATTTGTATGGTATCAATGAGACAATACCTTAATGACATTGATAAAATGGATCATAGCAACATCATTTACTGTAGGATGGATTGCTATCTGTGATAAAGGAAAAAGGATGGATGTTGGATGAGAGAAATAACAGTGTGGTGGGAGAAGGGTGTGGAGAGACTTACTTCCTGTTGCCTTTACTGTTGAAAGAAGATTGATTTGAACCGATATGTTGAGTTTGATTAAACTATTGTGGTGAATGCAATCACTGTGTGTGTGCGTGGACCTGATTCAGAGGAAGTCCTGCGTGATTGCTAGGAGCAGTGTGAGCCAAAATCTGAATGAGCAGTCTTTCAAACAGCACACTCCAGTCCTTTCACTGTTGGCTGGTGGTGTGTTCACCATGTTCCATTAAACATACTGTGTACGGATGGTCTGCTCATGACACACACTCACTGAGTGCTCAGTCAGTAGGCATTTACAGTAGGGCACACTGGGTCAAGAGGAGCATGAGGTAGTGTCAGCTCATTCATTGCGTTGAATGACCTATTAGAGACTGTCCTAGTGAATAAGACCACATCCAATTACTAATTTGATATGGCTTGGTTATATCAGAGATCTCTGCAGTAGGCTAGGTTAAGTATATTACTTTCATATGTTCAGTAGGATTGTACAATAAGCCATTCCAGAGCATTGAGAAACAGATCAGCAGTCCTCTCTTTTGAAAAGTGTCTCTGCTTGGGGGCACTTTAGGTGGTTAGGCTAGCTACCTGACTAATTGACACATTTACCCTAGACCATGTAGGACTGACACTCATTCATCTAGGATGTATGTCTGACCCACCAAGGATAAAGACACATACAACCTGAGAGCCACATATGTACAGTAGCTGGTTTAGTCAATGAGTCTCCTCATATGTCACTATCACTGCACTACCTAGCAGATCTATCTCATTCTACAGCATTCTTTACAGTACACATATTTACAGTATCAACATTGACATGTGCCATGTATAGTAATACTTGGTGGCTAACAAATTAATGGAAGCAAGGCATTACATACTGTGATGAGCCTTTCATACTGTGATGTGCCATTGTGACTGTTATTGTATTCGGTGACACTATGTAATTCTGTAGCAGCTGATTTTGTGACTTCCTGCAAGCCTCTGTGGGTGTTTACGGAACATTGGTGCTGTGAGATTAGAACATGTTATCTGCTTCTTTTCTGGAAGAGTTCTATTAAACCAGATTGATTTTGATTGATGTCATCTGTGACTGCTCTTATTTTTTATTCACCTTGAAAAATCCCTAGCACACTTTGATTGAATACTCTGTGTGTGTCTATGCATGTAAAACATGATTGGTAATTGATTTAAGGTGTAAAGGAGGAGGTTGCTGGCACCTTAACTGGGGAGGATGGGCCCGTGGTAATAGCTGGAGTGGAATGGTATCAAATACATCAAACATATGGTTTCCATGTGTTTGATGCCATTCCATTCACTACATTCCAGCCATTATTGTGAGCCGTCCTCCCCTCAGCAGCCTCCAGCGGTGTAAACATGAATTGTGTGACTATGAGGCAGATTGACAGACAGAGGGGGGTAACAGACATGGGAAATGAAGCAGCAAACAGAAAATAGTATCACCATCTCATTATAGAGAAGGGAAAGTGGAGCTGTATTCTCTCAGCTTGTTTGGACCCTCGCTGCAAAAAATAAATCGATAGCCAACAGCAAGCCTTGTATCCAGGGTGAAATGGGAATCCATCATGTTTAGTTTGTGACTTGCTTTGCCAACCCTTTGAAATGCCACACCCTTCTCTGTGTGATACACACACACACAATCTGTGCCAAAGATGCTCTTCTCCATTCCAAAGGACGTGGATGTTTCCACAGTGATTGTGCAGTCTGAGGAACAACATGATGATGATGTCCAACAGAGGCTTGGGGAGGGCAGCCCAGCAGGGAGTTAGGATGTTAACCTCTAGAACGCTCCTGCTGCTACTTTCTCACCTATCTCTTTCCTCTTTTTACCCACACCTTCATTCCGCTCTCCCTCTCACCTATCTCCATCCCTTTCTCCTCCCTGTCTGCTGTGTTCTGTGCTAACGCTTGTTGCTGCAGAGTCAGTGAGGTAGCAATGTGCTGCATGACTCAGAGGAATCTGGAGATCAAATCAAAACACATTTTATTTGTCACATGTGCCGAATATAACAGGTGTAGACCTTGCAATGCTTACTTACAAGCCCTTAACGAACAATGCCGTTTTAAGAAAAATAGGTTATTAAGTAAAAAATAGATTAAAAAAAATACAAAAATAACAAATAACAAATAATTAAAGAGCAGCAGTAAAATAACAGTACAGGGGGTACTGGTACAGAGTCAATGTGACTATGTGACTATGCATAGAGAGTAGAAGCAGCGTAAAAAGGAAGGGGGGGACAATGCAAATAGCCATTTGATTAGCTGTCCAGAAGTCTTATGGCTTGGGAGTAGAAGCTGTTAAGAAGCCTTTTGGATGGACTAGAGTTAGTACAGGACACCACCTGAGATGTGTGTGTGTGTGTGTGTGCATGTGAAAATGTGCATGTGTGTGTGTGTGTGAATGTGTGACAGTTTGATCAAGTGTGTATGGATTTCTACTAGAGTGGGGAGTGTGCGCTGCAGATGACTGTGCATGTGAGTGTACTGAATGTTCAGGTGTATATAGGCATGTGTGAGAGAGACTAGAGGTATCTGTATGTGGCTGTATGTTGGTTTGTGAGTCTAAGATGCACCTCAGCTCCCTGGATAATATGACTCAAAGCCTGGTGGAATGTAGTCTTCCTCCAAGGAATGTGTTGTCTCAGAACATCAGATGAGACAGCCGTTTTCAATTTAAACCTAATTGAATGTCCACCTCAGCCTAGTAAACAAGCACATCCACATAAGTCTATTTCCATCACTGTCTGTACGTGACTCACACACACTGGAGGAGATCTAAACTACCTTTACACACAACTTCATACATTAAACACACACACACACACGCGCACAGTGCATGTGTAAACCTGTCTATGGTAAAGCCCACAGCATGCAGTGTTAAGGAAAATGAGCTGTTATTCAGGGGTTCATGTGGATACAGTAGGTGATGTAATAACCTGGGGATTAATGTTACTGTAGATTATCATCAGTACTCGTGGTTAACCTTCTGTTCAACCCCTCCTATTACACTAAATATTACACTAGATGTGGGGGAGTTATTCAATAGAAAGTGGATCATCTAACTGTGTGAGCCTGGTAGAAGAGTAATATGAACATTTCATCCCCTTATCCTCTTTGAAAAGCTACACAGAATGACAACCATGTGGTAATTGTAGTCCAAAGGGATATAAACCTGAACTCTGAAATCAGAGGGGAAATAAAGGGATAGAGAACCACAGTAAAAAGGTTTAGTGAAGTGGATGAAATGAGAGTTTCAGAGTTTTAACTTTAAAACATTTAAATAAAACATGTAAGTGAGTATAGGGAGGCTCTGAGGCAGTGGTTCATTGAAACGGAGGTAGTGAAACTGAAACAGTAGACCTACTGTCACTAGACAACCTTTTACATAACAACACACATTGTCTTTTCCCTGTGAGCAAAGCACAGCACAGGACAGTGAAACAGGCTCTGTAGAAAGACAGGAGCAACAAGATATCTGAAAATAGAAGTAAGACAAACTCTTTCTCATCTGACAATTGAAATGCTATAAAAACAGAATTTTCCACTTTGAAACGTACACTGTGGGGTTCCATTGCAGAAAACGTAATAATTATTGACTTTTCAACACATTTTGAGATTCTAGATTGTTGGCTATACGCTTTCTGTTGCAACCCAAATGCAAATACTGGTATTTTATGCAGTGTTTATTTAGACTGCGTGTGCGTGTGTATTCATGTATGCATGCGTGTGTGTGTGTGTGTGTCTGTGTTATACAGCATTGTGCATAGCAGGGTGGGTCCGTAAACAAATGTCACACAAGACGTCCTCAGGAGAAGATGGATGGACATGGTCACCCAGAATAGCCTGCTAGTCACTCACTGCTTCCTGAGGCGAGACGCACAGTGGCTAAATATGATTACCAGCACACAGCATAAATGCATCACAAAACACATCTGACAAACATGAATAAAAGGAGATCATGGATAAAGGAAGGGCTAGACAGTGACAACTCACTCTTACCTGTCTCATTTGCTCTCTCCCTCTTTTCCTGTGTGTGTAGCGTACGTGTGTACTTACATGTGTGTGTCTTTACCACCACAGAGCCCAATAAAGACATCCAGAATTTGCTGAAGCCCTCCAGCTCAGGGGACCTTTCCAAGGAGTTGTACCATCACCCAGTGGGGGAAGAGGAGGGAGGGCTCCCAGGACACACCGCTGGCCTGCTGCACGTCACCGAGAGGAGACGTGAGTACCGGGGTAAGGGGAGCGATGGAGGAGTGGTGGATGGATGGATGGAGGGTGGATTGGATGGATAGAAAAAGGAATGGGGGAGGATGGGGAGGATAGTAATTAGGGGATGGCTAAAAGATGGTAGTTGGATGGCATTTTGGATGGAATTTTAACTATATAATATGGCTAGTAAGGCAAAATTTTAGATTGAGATTTAGATTGAGAAAGTTCTTTATAGAACCAACCAAGGGTTGTAACCATAGCGGAACCCTTTTATTAAAGGTCCTATAAAGAACAATGCTCATAAGGTTCTAAATGGAACCTGCATGGTGCTATAAAGAACCCTTTCCTAAGGTTTCATATAGAACCATTCAAAAATATTCTCTATACAGTAGCAACAAAAAAGGACCATTCTCAATCTTAAGGTTCTTTGTAGAACCGTAACGTGGTTTATATTCTGGTTTACTAGCCATATTATATTGTTAAAATTCCATTGCAGTTATTATTTTGTTTTATCAACAAGTTATATCAGGTGTGCCTGCTCTGGAATGGCTGTTGGTCCCTGAGGAGATTATTGATAACTACTGACTTAGTCAATCATTCTGAATTGACACAAGGCCATATGTGAATCTTTCACAAGACAACAGCACTGGCCTTAGTCATATATAATATTTAATAGCGTAACACAACAGTTTAGAACAACTGGAATTACACCCTCACTCACGGTTGCACAAAAAAAGCTGTGAATAAACCACGCCCCAAAATATTTGAATGAGCTGCCGCCCGTACATTTTAATTATCACTAAAGTAAAATAAAATTGAGCTGCAAAGAACCATTGAAGGGTTCAAATGGTTCTTTGGGTCAGGATGGTTCCATATAGAACCATCCCCCTTCCCAAAGAACCCTTGAGAAACCTTCATTTTTTTTGTGTGTAAGAGGTGGGTCATTTTTTTAGTTTGGCGTTGTGGCACAAGAGTACACTGTGGTCAGTTCATCACTTCCTCTGGGGTTAAATTGAGATATATTGTACCCATCTTCCCAGTTCCAGTAACCAGACTTCCACCTTGTCCTATACCCATCCACACTTCCAATCCCCCAGCTAAAAGGCATCATTGTGTGTCTGTCCCCCCACAGAGGGAGCCCTGTGTCATTGTGTCTATCTACACCATGCCCAGGGCTGAGCCAGAGGCCACAGACACGCACACACAGACAGACACAAGCCTCACAAGGAAGTCTTTATCTACCCAACGACTAAACACCCATTCAGGGAGACAGCCACAACAGCCCAGTATCTGTGTCCTTCTGCCTTAAAGAGACACCTGGGGCACAGTTACCCTACAGACAGAGAGGGAAACCCTTGAGTTACATCATAAAACGAGTACATTTATTTTCTACAACAGTTTATGTATTGTGGGGAGCGAATAACAATTGGATAAAGTTGTTAATAGCCCTCTTGCTGAGTTTGGCTGGACCCAATGACTTTGTTACCTCTAGATAAGGTCAAGTCCAGTTTACTGGCTCTGAGCCAAGCATCACACTGTGCACTATAACCAATCCAACTGAGGCACAGTGGAAGCCCCTGTTAAAGCCTGAGTGTATGAGAGTGTTTGGGAATCATTATAGCCTCATTATAGGCTGTTTGTTGAGACTGGCTGATCTATACTGTGCTCATCATTTTGCTAAAGGGGGAGACCCTTGCAACTGTCTTTCGAGCTTACCCCGTCACCCCCCTCGATCCTCATTATAGGCTGCTCTGGCTAGGCTAATGATCAGTGAGCCATGGGGTGGCTGGGGGGCCTGTGGGGGTCAGATACAGAGGCATTCTACTGTTTGATGGAGCCCCCAGTCTCTCCGCCGCTCCCCTCAGCCAGACTACTGCTATTGACAGCCCAGCATACCAGGCAATTATCTCAGTTTTCACTAAAGCAGATTATCCCTCTTCTCCCTCATCTTTCTCTCCCCAGATTTGTTTTCCCAAACTCTTTCTTATCTCTCACTCTCTCTCAATATTTCTTTCCAATTGAGTTTGTCCATTCTTCTTTTCCATTACATGTATACTCTTCCCTCTCCCCTTATCTTACATTCTATTACATTTTCAATATACAGTACATCCTGGCAGAGAGGAGATACAAAGACAGAGTGATCCCTGAGTACAACCACAGAGAGAACAGAGAGTGAAGGGCAGTGAGAGAAGGCAGAGACAAGAGAAGAAGGGAAAGAACAATAACAAGGAAATACCCGAGGCTGCATTTAACAAGGGGCCAAAAGTCAAAGAAATAGCCAAAGTAATTTCTAAGTCCTCTTTATTTTTATAATTTTCAATTTGTAACCGTCAGCCAAAAACAACAGGAGGGGTCAGGACAACAAGGACAAGTGGTTGGTTGGTTTGTGTGTGCTTTCACAAGTGGGCTACTGCTTAGTATCCATTCAACAGCTGCCATACAAGTCTAATGTATGAATGTCACCTTTCCTTCTCAATGTGAATGTACTATGGGTAGAGTCCCGCCAATGGGCTGCCAGAGAGACACTTAATGGGTTGAGAGAGAGCAACAACCGTTTCTCTCCATCTCTCTCACCAACCTTGCTGGGAGGAAAAATGTGTTACTGATCAATTATTCAAGAAGTGGGGGTGGGAGTAGACAGAAGAGGAGGGTTATAGGAGGGGTTAGAGGAGAGTAGAGGAAAGAAATTAACAAAGGGGACTGGGATGACTGTAACTAGTTTAGAGAGAGAAAAAAAAGAGTGAGAGATATAGCGGAGGTGGAATTTCTTTATAACCCCTTTCTGTCTTCATCTCTCCTCCCCCCCTCTCTCTAATTTTAACTACAACTCTTCCATCCATCCCTCCTCTCTCTTTTTCTCTCCCTTCCTCTCTCCTTCTCTTGCTGGGAGATTCAAAGAGACAGACAGCCGTGGGCAAGCCTATTCCGGGCCTCTGGGGAGAACTCATCTAGTAGAAGCTATTCTCACAGTCTGATCTTAGGCCCTCCCTCCCGCACACGCGCACACACACACACACACACACACATTGTACCCTACAATCCTCTTCCATATTCACACTTTCCCTCCATCCCTCAATACATTCTTAAACCCAAATCATTTTGTCAGGGAGGGGTTGCACCTGAAGCATGCCCTGAGGTGTCGGCTTAGAGGACTGATGAAGTAGAATACAGTATGGGGTATTGGAGTAGGACAGCACCCTCCATATAATAGATTTTGTAGATTTATTCAAATATGCATGGGCACATTTCATTATCCAGCTTGCTCATGGTCTGGTCTAATGGCTAGAATATAGCCAAAACCATACCACATACCAGGGCTTCATTCACAATCAGAGCTGCTCTGCTGCTGTGTGAGACTGCTGACAGCTGTGGACGCAGGCTCTTTCATTCTCCCCATCAAAACCAATATGGGGCAGGTGTTACTTCTTTCAGGTCCGATACTATGGCTATCATGACCCTTTAACCTTGTGTTATATCAGCCCCAGAGTCTGAGCGTGGCTAATGTCATGCTGTTACGCCTGACAGGCTTCGGTAATGCCTGTTATTAGAGTTGTAACATGGGTGATCGTACCAGCATATATATCTGGTGAGGTAGTTGAAGAGCCTGGCCTGCACAGATTTAATGGCTCTACTTACAGTTCTTTACAATCGCTAGGACCCATTTCTCAATACTTAGGTCACTTTTTCAAAACGCATCACACAGTGAGCACAACAGCAGTCTATGTGGGCTAAACTGTGGATAATTTTTCATTGCTTTGGCACAAAATACATTCAATGACTACATCTTTCAAATTTCATGAATTATTTTTTCACTCAGTGTAACGGCTCTCGTCAGAATGAGGATCGGACCAAAGCTCAGCGTGGTAAGTGTTCATGATATTTCATTTCTCAAAAAACACTTGAACAAAGTAACAAAGTTAAAAACCAGAAACAGTTCTGTCAAGTGCAGACACTAAACAGAAACTACCTACCCACAAAACACAGGTGGGAAAAAGGCTGCCTAAGTTTGATTCCCAATCAGAGACAACGATAGACAGCTGCCTCTGATTGGGAACCACACTCAGCCAAAAACAAAGAAATAGAAGACAAAGAAATAAAGAACCTAGAATGTCCACCCTAGTCACACACCCTGGCCTAAAATAGAGAATAAAAGCCTCTTTATGGCCAGGGCATGACACTCAGACACAACCACCACCAAAACTCTATGTACAGTGGGGCAAAAAAGTGTTTAGTCAGCCACAATTGTGCAAGTTCTCCCACTTAAAAAGATGAGAGAGGTCTGTAATTTTCATCATAGGTACACTTCAACTATGACAGACAAAATGAGAAAAAAAATCCAGAAAATCACATTCTAGGATTTTTAATGAATTTATTTGCAAATGATGGTGGAAAATAAGTATTTGGTCACCTACAAACAAGCAAGATTTTTGGCTCTCACAGACCTGTAACTTCTTCTTAAGGAGGCTCCTCTGTCCTCCACTCGTTACCTGTATTAATGGCACCTGTTTGAACTTGTTATCAGTATAAAAGACACCTGTCCACAACCTCAAACAGTCACACTCCAAACTCCACTATGGCTAAGACCAAAGAGCTGTCAAAGGACACCAGAAACAAAATTGTAGACCTGCACCAGGCTGGGAAGACTGAATCTGCAATAGGTAAGCAGTTTGGTTTGAAGAAATCAACTGTGGGAGAAATTATTAGGAAATGGAAGACATACAAGACCACTGATAATCTCCCTCGATCTGGGGCTTCACGCAAGATCTCACCCCGTGGGGTCAAAATTATCACAAGAACGGTGAGCAAAAATCCCAGAACCACACAGGGGGACCTAGTGAATGACCTGCAGAGAGCTGGGACCAAAGTAACAAAGCCTACCATCAGTAACACACTACGCCGCCAGGGACTCAAATCCTGCAATGCCAGACATGTCCCCCTGCTTAAGCCAGTACATGTCCACGCCCGTCTGAAGTTTGCTAGAGAGCATTTGGATGATCCAGAAGAAGATTGGGAGAATGTCATATGGTCAGATGAAACCAAAATTGAACTTTTTGGTAAAAACTCAACTCGTGTTTGGAGGACAAAGAATGCTGAGTTGCATCAAAAGAACACAATACCTACTGTGAAGCATGGGGGTGGAAACATCATGCTTTGGGGCTGTTTTTCTGGGACCAGGACGACTGATCCGTGTAAAGGAAAGAATGAATGGGGCCATGTATCGTGAGATTTTGAGTGAAGACTTCCTTCCATCAGCAAGGGCATTGAAGATGAAACGTGGCTGGGTCTTTCAGCATGACAATGATCCCAAACACACCGCCCGGGAAACAAAGGAGTGGCTTCGTAAGAAGCATTTCAAGGTCCTGGAGTGGCTGAGCCAGTCTCCAGATCTCAACCCCATAGAAAATCTTTGGAGGGAGTTGAAAGTCCGTGTTGCCCAGCAACAGCCTCAAAACATCACTGCTCTAGAGGAGATCTGCATGGAGGAATGGGCCAAAATACCAGCAACAGTGTGTGAAAACTTGTGAAGACTTACAGAAAACGTTTGACCTCTGTCATTGCCAACAAAGGGTATATAACAAAGTATTGAGATAAACTATTGTTATTGACCAAATACTTATTTTCCACCATAATTTGCAAATAAATTCATTAAAAATCCTACAATGCGATATTCTGGATATTTTTTTTCGCATTTTGTCTGTCATAGTTGAAGTGTACCTATGATGAAAATTACAGGTCTCTCATCTTTTTAAGTGGGAGAACTTGCACAATTGGTGGCTGACTAAATACTTTTTTGCCCCACTGTACCTACAAGCCAATTTGCACATGCTTACATACTCTTTTTAAAACTATTAAACTTAAGTTCAAAACCTAACATAACACAAAGTTGAATAAGACAGCAATTTGCTACATTTAAATATATTCCAAATCTAAAAAAGGAAATACTATCAAAACAATTAGACCAACCACATCTGATTCCCATTGTAGCTGAACACCTACCCAGGTGTTAGTCTTTGAATTTCATTACCATCTATACAAAAGAGGGCATCTTAAAAATAATGCAGTACTGTAATGTAAACATGGACCCAGCCAGAGATAGAGAAGTGGCTGACAGAGGAAGAAGAGTGGCTGGGAGAGAGAGAGGAGTACATATTGTGGCGTACAGCAGGTCAGCCATCAGGGGGAGACTCGTCAAGGCTTGGTAACAGATGGAGTATACATTGGGGCTGCTTGGGAGCTGGTGAGTAATCAAGGGCGGATTGCTCACCAGCTGTACGAGGCCCATAAAGCTGCCAGAAGGGCAGCACACAGGGAGAGGACTAGGGGACGTGAGGTGGCTTCCATGTGGTTGGATACGTTTACCCGAGCTAAGCCGAGGGAGTTGAGTTTGTGTGCCCGACAGGATACAGGAGACGTGCCCTGGAGAGGGTCTCATGGGGAGACCTTTTCTTTTTGATTTATTATTTAATAAACACCCTTGAAACCGAGCTGATCATACTCTGTCCGTGTCTGATCTATGTAAATGTCTTGACCATACCCCTGGTCTGCCACAAGTGGTGGAGAATGCAGGTACTCTGATAATGTGGTCAGATCAGGGTTGACGTTTACACAGTTTCAGCATGGACGAGTTGATAGCTCAGTTCGTCCGGGCCCAGCAAGCACAACAGGCAGTTCAGGAATGAAAAACAAAATGTCCGCCTCGTTAAGGAAGTCAGGAAGCTGCAATGAGGAGCGTCTCCTGGATAACATCCCAACCAGTTTTTAACGGAAGACGATTACCTCGAAACATACATCTGTACATTTGAACGGACAGCACTACGGGAAGGATGGCCAAGGCCGCAGTGGGCAAGTCTGCTGGCCCCGTTCTTCTCTGCTAATGCCCAAAAGGTGTATTGGGACCTGGACGACGAACAGGTGGATAACTACGATGGACTCAAACGGGAGATACTCAGCCGCTATGGGTACAGCCGAGCCCATCGGGCTCAACAGTTCCATGATTGGAGGTTTGTACCTGACGCCTCCCCCCAAGCCCAGATGAGTGACCTACAGCGCGTCACCAGGGCATGGCTCTTCACCGACGTATCCACCCTATCCATCCTCGACAAAGTGGTCAATACCCCATGACATGAAGAGGGCAGCGAGTTTATGCGCATCCCAGAACTTGGAGGGCCTCCTAGAAGCAGTGGAGATGCAGAAGAAACTCAGGCACTGCTGAGTGGGAGCAGGGACGAGTCGGCGACCCGTCCAAAGGTACGGAAGGACAGCCCCACCGCAGTGTACCCCGAACCAACAGTCGGCAGGGCCAAAGGTCCGCAAACCCGTGGAGAGACAGCAGGGGTAGGGCCGACCCGACACCGGCGACCCCAGGTAGAGGGTGACCAAAGGAGGTGTTTTGAGTGTGGCGCCCAGGGGCACATTGCCTGGAATTGCCCGGCTCCAGAGGAGTCGATGCCATCAGCTAGCCCGGAGGCGAGGTGGGTCATGCCGTGAACTATGTCACCTCCTGTTGGGCACACCACGAGTCAACTGCACCCATGGTCCCGGTGAAGGTTGACGGACGTGACACGGAAGCGCTATTAGACTCCGTAACCACGGTTAACAACGAGCCTGCTGAACCAGGAGACCGAACGGTGTAGGGAGATGTGCATTTCCTGTGTTCACGGTGACACAAAACAGTATCCCTCCATATGGACCAACATCGTGACGCCACAAGGGAGCTGTCAGATGATGGTGGGTGCAGTACCAGAGATGCCGGACTGAGCTTGTACCTCTCCTAGTGGGATGGGATTGTCCGCTGTTCGTGGCCCCATGGGGGCATGAGTTGAGGAAGAAAGTACGAGCCGGCCGAAGAAGAGAGTGGGGACGACCCATCACCTGTGTGGCCCAGAAGCCGCCGGTTAACCAACCTGACTCTACGGGTCCGGAGTCGGAGGGGGAGCCAAAACTCGAACCCCCTGGGGAACCACTGGAAGAGGAGCCCAGCCTTCCCCTCCTCGATTTCAAGGGGCCAGTTGAGACCCCCGTGGGGGGCCAACTGAGGGGACAATTTGGTACGGCCCAGTGGGAGGATCCAAATTTGAAAGCTGCCGCCACCTAAGTGATAGCGGTGGATGGACAGCTACTTCCGGGGGTAAGTGACAGGCAATACCCCCATTTCCAAATTAAAATAACCTTTTGTATCAGGTGTCGCGCCAACAGGGGGAACTTTGAGAGGTATTGTTGCTCCGATGGTATGTAGGAACCGTTCTTCAGCTGGCCCACACCCACCTGTTGGGGCACACCTGAGAATGGAGAAGGCCCCGGGAACGGATTGCTGAGAATGGAGAAGACCCTGGAACAGATCTCCGCCCGATTCCACTGCCCCGGGATGTGGAAGACTACTGTCACTGCCCCGGAAGCACACTTCCGAAACCTTCTGGTCCCCCTGCCAATAATCGGGGTGCCCTTTGAACGCATCGCCATGGACATAGTGGGGCCCCTGGTAAAGACTGCATGAGGACACAGGTACATCTTGGTAATATTGGACTATGCGACCAGGTATCCCGAGGCCATTCCCCTACGGGCTCAACGCTTTAATAAAACGCTCAAACAGATGCTGCGGAAGATCATCGAGCAAGATGGGAAGAACTTGGACCAGCTACTACCCCACCTAATGTTCTCAATCTGAGAAGTACCCCAATCCTTAACTGGGTTCTCCAATCCTTAACTGGGTTCTCCAATCCTTAACTGGGACCTGTCAATTGCTGCGTACGGCAACCGGGGAGATGGAAACCCCAACAGATTTACCACGTGAACCTGTTGAAGAAGTGGCACGAGAGGAAAGCCTTGGCCGTGTTATGGTCGGGACCTAGGACGCCAACGGTACCAGTGGAGGTCCCGAGCAATGAGGACCTCGACCCGGCACAGAAGCAAGAGCTCAGGGAGCTCGTCAATCGGAACACGGCGGTTTTCTCCTGAGAAGCCGGGCCGCACGACCCTCATTGAACACCACATCCGTACCCAGCCCGGGGAAACAGTACGAAAGAGGCCATGTCGGATTCTGGAGGCCGGAAGGGAGGGCATGAAACAGGAAGTGGAGGCTATGCTGAGGACAGGGGTCGTGGAAGAGTCCCACAGTGCATGTGAACGACATCAGCTTGTTTGACGCATATCCCATGCCGAGGGTGGACGAGCTCATCGACCGATTGGGAAAGGCCCGGTACATCAGCACCCTTGACCTGACCAAAGGTTATTGGCAGGTACCGTTGGCAGCCTCCTCCCGGGAGAAGACGGCGTTTTCGACACCAGATGGGTTATATCAGTACCGGGTGCTCCAGTTCAGTCTCCACAGAGCCCCGCCCACCTTCCAACGGCTGATGAACAGAGTGCTTCGACCCCACCAGCAGTACGCAGCGGCATATCCGGATGATATAATCATCCACAGCCAAGGTTGGGAAGAGCATCTGACGCTTCTCCAGGCGGTGCTGGACGCACTCAGACAAGCCGGGTTGACTGCAAGAAATGCATCCTAGGGTTCGAGGAAGTGGAGTACCTGGGGTATTTGATCGGACGGGGGAACGTTAAGCCCCAGGAGATGAAGGTTCACGCAGTGCGTGACTGGCCCGTTCCACGCACCAAGACACAGGTCAAGTCCTTCCTGGGACTTGCAGGATACTATAGCCAGTTTATCCCCAACTTTGCAGCTATAGCTTCCCCCCTCACCGATCTAACCAAGGCCCGCCTCCCGAAAACAGTGAAATGGACGGAGGAGACAGAAGCTGCGTTCAACAGTCTAAAGGAAGCGCTGTTCTCCCATCAGATTCTCGTAACGCCCGATTTCCAGGTACCGATGGTGGTCCAGACAGACGCATGTGATACGGGACTAGGGGAAATTCTGTCCCAGATACACAATGGGGAGGAGCATCCCATCGTGTACATCAGCCGAAAGCTGATGCCTAGGGAAAATAAATACTCTATTGTGGTGAAAGAGTGTCTAGCAGTGAACTGGGCGCTAGACACTCAAGTATTACCTGCTAGGTACCCACTTCACTCTGGTCACGGACCATGCTCCCCTGGTCTGGATGGCCAGGGGAAAGGACACAAACGATCGGGTCAACCAGGTGGTTCTTGTCCCTTCAATGCTTCTCTTTTTCTGTTGTGCACAGGTCAGGGGCAAAGCATTGAAACGCGGATGCCCTATTGAGAAGGGAGACAGACGTTGCACTGATGACCGTCCCCTCCCCGACAGAGCTAAGGGAGCTAAGGTGGCATACAGCAGGTCAGCCACCAGGGGGAGACTCGTCGAGGTGACGAGGGGCGTGACAACCATTGCTAGTGTTATGGAAGAATCAGTTGATTTGAGACATGTATGAAGTGTTTTGGTAGTTTTAGTGCATTTTGCAACTGATGTGCCAAGCTAAAAGTTGGTTTGAAGAACCGTGTGAAGAGTTTTGAAAAAGTGACTTAAGTATTGAGAAATCGGTCCTAGCGATTGTAAAAAAAAAACTGCATTACGATCGTGTCCAATTCAATTCCCTGTGTACTGTGTTTGCGCTAGGCTAGTCAAACCATTTCACACCATTATATCTAATTGACCTTATAAGCCAATGTCATCCACGCTGGTAAATATTGCTACATTAATGCACGTTACAACCAGCTAAATACTGAAGATTGTTTACAGAGATGGGCTTTTTTTTGGTGCAGTGCATCTGAAGAATGGTAAATGGATAGGGTTGATTAATAATAATATATTTATTTTATATAGAGCTTTTCAAACAATCTTGTTTAAAAAGAATATCAACAATAATTCAGGGAGCTGGCAGTTCATGGAGCGCTTCATCAGGCAGCATCTGTCTCTGAAGTTCACAGCTACTCCTCCTCTGTAGGTAGGCTGGAACAGATCCACCACCAAAAAGTGTAGCACTCACCTGGATGTAAGCACCTGAGTAACCACCACACCTCAGCAGTAATCAGTGTCATGATGTTGGCCTGGGGGGTAGGTTTATGACAGTCATAAATACCTCCTCCCCCCTTTTTCCTCTCTCTACCCTACTGATGTTACATTTGCAAAACCCTTGGTTAACATAGAGATTCTGGGAACATCAGAAGGTGGGGGGAAATGAACTATATTCTGGTAATCCGACCAACGGAATACATGCAGTGGTACTTAATGAATATGATGTCAGTTCGGTTGCCATCTGAGACATTCTCATCAATGATAAGATGACATAAACTTTACAGTGGAAAGTCTACACATCTGAGTTATCGGATTCACATGGAATTGTTGTTCAATTTAAATGTTTGAATATGAAATTATTCGTGATGGGATGAAATGTGATTTTAGCTTCTAAAATGTGAGATTTGGGTTTTCATCAGCTAGGGCTCTGCTCAATCAGTGGCCCGCCCCTGTGAAGGGACATGGGCAATAAAACGTTTCAAACACACCCTCCTCTCCCTTCCTATATAAAGCCTTGACGACAATGTAACCTCCTGTTCCGAGGACGTGAGGACGAAGGTCCTATGTCAGAATGGTTCAGATAATAACTACAGAACGAAGCCAACATCAGCGTGAGCTTTGGTTGCGAATGGTATGAACTTTTAACTTTTATTCACTACAGAAGTGATACCTCCTAGCCAATGTGGTAGCAACAGCAGATGCAAATGAGGGTTAGGAAGGAACAGACAGAGAGAGATACTGTATTTACGATAGCACAGCTTCTTCCCTTTGTTCCTCAGTCTTCCCGCCCTTTCACTCAAACTCAGCCCCTTTTCTTTTGTGTAACAAGCTGTCATATCTGTTCCGCCCGCTAGGGACGTTTTCCTTTATGACGTAATTTGTAATCAAGTTATGATTTAATTATGTGTATGTGTAATTCTGTGTGATTAGTTAGGTATTTAGTAAATAAATAATTAAACCCAAATTTGTATTGCTGATTCAACTTGTGAGCCAGGTTTCGTGCAGATAACCAAGAATTTACAACTTTCAGATGAGACTGAATTAAGATGACAATTAATATTGACTGCTATTGATGTAAAATATTACTAGGTCTTTAAGAGTTTATTCGGAAGATAACAGCTCTATAAATATTATTTTGTGGTGCCCGACTCTCTAGTTAATTACATTTACATGATTAGCTCAATCAGGTAATATTAATTACGGATAAATTATCTTATAGAATAGCATGTCATATCACTTAATCCGGCATAGCCAAAGACACGACATCAGCAACAGCCTCCTACGAGGCGAGCCTCTGTCATCCCCTCACACCACAGTCTACATCTTTCAGGAGACCAGGTGGAACAAACAGCAGGTGAATCATTCAAATATAGATTAGCTAAGTGAACCAAGCAGGCCTGTGGAGATTTGCTCTAAGGGAGGAATCAACTAGCACACCATGGAGACAGAGCTCTAGACATCCCATAATGCTAATCAGGCCTTTATCACTGCATATGGTTCAGCTGATGCTGTGGAGTTCAGTTAACCCCTCAGATACACACTGACTGACCCACAGTCTCCCCATTTGTACAGAGATCTGTACAACGCCCTAGGGAGGTAGAAGTTGCCCTTAACCAAAGATTGAGGATCAGCTTAACCTCCCCAAATCCTGGCCTTCACAGATCAGTGTCTAGTGGCAACTTCCTCCCATCCAGTGAGGGAGGAGTAGTGCAAAGGGGCAGCCTGAGCCTCCCACGTGGTTAAACGAGTGGCTCATTAAGCGAAGGTGAGACAGGAGTGTCTGCTTCTCTGTCTCTGATCCTCTACGGCTGCAGTTGTCTCATTAGAAGACTTCAAACAACAGCGGAATGTCAACCCACAATATCTTTACCTTCCTCTCCTCTCAACTCTCTCCTCACTGGCGTTCCTCTCATCTTTACTGTGTCCCACTCCTTCTCCTCTCCTCTCTCGTTCCACTTGTCCCCTCACATCTCCTCTCATGGGAGCTAGTGTCTGGAACACACAGGCAGATGTAATCAGTATTTATACTGTCTGTGGACAGGTCTGGTACAGAGGAACAAGACCATGGAGATTGTGTGTGGATTTTATATTGTACTTTTCAGCAAGTACTGTTCAAAATGTCTCTTTTTGTAGACGTGTGTTATTGTGAGTAGCAAGGTATCCCAGGCAAAGCAAGGTCACCACTCACTGTAAGAGCCAAAGGTATAGAGTAGAGGTCGACCGATTATGATTTTTCAACACCGATACCGATTATTGGAGGACCAATAAAGCCGATACCGATTAATTGGCCAATTTTTTTATTTGTAATAATGACAATTACAACAATACTGAATGAACACTTATTTTAACTTAAAACATCAATAAAATCAATTTAGCCTCAAGTAAATAATGAAACATGTCAATTTGGTTTAAATAATGCAAAAACAAAGTGTTGGAGAAGAAAGTAAAAGTGCAATATGTGCTATGTAAGAAAGCTAACGATTCAGTTCCTTGCTCAGAACATGAGAACATATGAAAGCTGGTGGTTCCTTTTAACATGAGTCTTCAATATTCCTAGGTAAGAAGTGTTAGGTTGTAGTTATTATAGGAATTATAGGACTATTTGCCTCTATAGCATTTTTTTGTATTTCATTAACCTTTGACGATTAGATGTTCTTATAGGCACTTTAGTATTGCCAGTGTAACAGTATAGCTTCCGTCCCTCTCCTCGCTCCTCCCTGTGCTCGAACCAGCAACACAACGACAACAGCCACCATCGAAGCAGCGTTACCCATGCAGAGCAAGGGGAACAACTACGAGAAGGCTCAGAGCGAGTGACGTTTGAAACGCTATTAGTGTGCGCTAACTAGCTAGCCATTTCACTTCGGTTACACCAGCCTCATCTCAGGAGTTGATAGGCTTGAAGTCATAAACATCGCAATGCTTGACGCACAACGAAGAGCTGCTGGCAAAACGCACGAAAGTGCTGTTTGAATGAATGTTTACGCGCCTGCTTCTGCCTACCACCGCTCAGTCAGATACTTAGATACTTGTATGCTTGTATACTCAGGTAGATTATATGCAATGCAGGACACGCTAGATAATATCTAGTAATATCATCAACCATGTGTAGTTAACTAGTGATTATGATTGATTGTTTTTTATAAGATAAGTTTAATGCTAGCTAGCAACTTACTTTGGCTTACTGCATTCGCGTAACAGGCAGTCCTTGTGGAGTGCAACGAGAGAGAGGCAGGTCGTTATTGCGTTGGACTAGTTAACTGTAAGGTTGCAAGATTGGATCCCCACCGTTCCGTTGAAAATATGTGCCGAACTCCCCATCCCGGATCCGGGATGAAAATCAAGAATGTGTTCTTAACTGAGCCTTTTCTTTGTCATCTCAGATTTTCAAAATATGCTTTTTAAATAAAGGTATAAAAAAATGTAAATTTAATTTGTGTAAGAAAAAAAATCGGCGCCCGAAAATTCAGTCACCTACAACGTAAAAAATACCGATTTCCGATTGTTATCGGCGCAGGACACCGGGCGGACACCTGGTAAATGTGGTCTCTTATGGTCAATCTTCCAATGATCTGCCTACAAATACGTCACAATGCTGCAGACACCTAATTAATCGGTCATTCCGATTAATCTTGTTTGTTTTCATCCAAAAAATGAAATAGCGCCCCCAGAGCATCAACAGGTTAACTGACTTCGAGGTATAAAAAAATATTTAAAAAAAATCTAATTAATCTGTCGACCTCTAATACAGAGTTGGCAAACCATCATTCAGTGACAATAATACTATAATCCACAGAAGGGCTTACCAGGAAGAACTTCCAAATTCAAGGTGGAAAGGAGTTGGAGCAGAGAATGATTTATTTGAGCTTGTTTAAATCCATTGTCAGGACAATTGTAGAATTCATTGTCTAGGAACTTCTGGCACCCAATGAAATTCTCTGTCTCAAATCATCAGTGTAACTCTGCCCATGTCTCCTCACAATGTGTGAAATACAGCAGAGCCACCACCAGGATTATGATTTTGCATGATTATCAACTCTCTCTGACTTATAATAATATGGTTAAAGGTTTTTATCTTCTTAAATCAATGTCTGCGCTATATTTATCAGGAGAGTGAGAGAGCAGTGAGAGAATGGGGCTGTGCAGCAGCAGAACAAAGGAGTGTTGAGGAGAGGGCTGTGATCCACCCTGTGGCAGTATACTGCCTGGCTGGTAGAGAGAAATTAGCTGGGAAACGGTATCCTTAAAAACCATCCACCCCCGCTCTCTCTCTACACTCAGACACACAGCTATATACATCCATTCACAAGCCAAAAATACTGGAAAAGTGTTCACAGAGATACGCCTCCACAACACACACACATACATGAAGTACATTTAGTCCCTTACTATTAACACCACATAGAGCACACAGTCAGCCGTTATGCCTCACCCATGATCACCAAAGAATGCCAGCTCCACCCAGCCCAAAGCATTGTGTCAGACAAGCATGGGACTGTAACACTCCATAGATGCTTAGCAAAGCATGAGTGACGCAAATATACATTTAACTGCCATACTGCATGAATGCTGCCAGTGTGGAATGTTGGGACTGTCATGCTCTTATTTTAACATGAATAAAAACAGTACATGTTAACGGCACAGTCGTGCCGCTCTGGTGTATCAATAGACAGTGGAGCAGGGTCTGGGGTATCAATAGACATTGGAGCAGGGTCTGGGGTATCAATAGACATTGGAGCAGGGTCTGGGGTATCAATAGACATTGGAGCAGGGTCTGGGGTATCAATAGACATTGGAGCAGGGTCTGGGGTATCAATAGACATTGGAGCAGGGTATCAATAGACATTGGAGCAGGGTCTGGGGTATCAATAGACATTGGAGCAGGGTCTGGGGTATCAATAGACATTGGAGCAGGGTCTGGTGTATCAATAGACATTGGAGCAGGGTCTGGGGTATCAATAGACATTGGAGCAGGGTCTGGGGTATCAATAGAAATTGGAGCAGGGTCTGGGGTATCGGGGACTTTTGGATCAAGAACAGGTGCCATACACTCAGGACAGAGGGCGAGGAGAAGGAACAGTCTAACCATGTTGTTTTAATACCCTCTTTCTGGCTTCTCTGGCCCTTGTCCTGATGCTCCAGTCAAACATTGGCTGTTAAGAATGGCATCATTCTGACACAGAGACACATATCTCTTCCAAAGGACAGTTCAGCACACAAAGCCAAGCTGTCTCTCTGTAATATGTGCCATATTACAGTATGGCACAGAACATAAAAACAACATGAGAGATAACTTCCATACCACGGGTACTGAGAATGAGAGGGAGGGTCAGGAGGGTGTGGAGGGTTGTGTATGTGTGTGTGTGTGTGTGGGGGGGGGGGGGGGGTGTTCTGGGTGAGTTGTATAGACAGCATTGAGTTGTAGTGAGATACTACACATCTACTGGGTTATTATTGAGTTTATCATAAAACCCACCAACTGCTCCATATCAGTCCATAACTGTGACCTTACTAATTTCCTCTCTCTCTGACCCTGCAGAGCCTCTGAGCAGTGTGTCCTCCCTGGAGGTGCACTTTGACCTCCTGGACCTGACAGAGCTAACTGACATGTCTGACCAGGAGCTGGCTGAGGTGTTCGCTGACTCTGATGAGGAGAACCACAACGAGTCCCCAGCAGGTTAGACCATTTTCAGATACTCAAGATACTCAGATGGCCGCCTCGATTCGCGTTCCTAGGAAACTATGCAGTATTTTGTTTTTTTAAATGTGTTATTTCTTACATTGTTACCCGAGGAAATCTTAGGTTTTATTACATACAGTCGGGAGGAATTATTGAATATAAGAGCAACGTCAACTCACCAACATTACGACCAGGAATACGACTTTCCCGAAGCGGAGCCTCTGTTTGGTCCACCACCCAGGACAATAGATCAGATCATAGTCGGCGACCCAAAACAACGGAGCCGCAAAAGGGGCAGACGGAGCGATCTTCTTGTCAGGCTCCATAGACGGGCACATCGTGCACCGCTCCCGAGCATACTACTCGCCAATGTCCAGTCTCTGACAACAAGGTATTATGAAATCCGAGCAAGGATTGCCTTCCAGAGAGATATCAGAGATTGTAACATTCTTTGTTTCCCTGAAACATGGCTCACTCAGGATACGTCATCAGAGTCGGTACTCCAACCTGGTTTCTTCACGCATTGCGCCGACAGAAACAAACATCTCTCTGGTAAGAAGAAGGGCGGGGGTGTATGCCTTATGATTAACGAGACGTGGTGTGATCATAACAACATACAGGAACTCAAGTCCTTTTGTTCACCTGACCTAAAATTCCTTACAATCAAATGCCGACCGCATTATCTACCAAGAGAATTCTCTTCGATCATAATCCCCCCCCCCCCCCCCCCTCCCAAGCAGACACATCGACGGCCCTGAAAGAACTTCATTTGACTTTATGTAAACTGGAAACCACATATCCTGAGGGAGCATTTATTGTAGCTGGGGATTTTAACAAGGATAATCTGAAAACAAGGCTCCCTAAATTTTATCAGCATATCGAATGCGCGACCTGGGCTGGCAAAACCCTGGATCATTGTTATTCTAACTTCCGCGACGCGTATAAAGCCCTCCCCCGCCCTCCTTTTGGGAAAATCTGACCACGACTGCATTTTGTTGCTCCCAGCCTATAGACAGAAACTAAAACAGGAAGCGCCCGTGCTCAGGTCTGTTAAACGCTGGTCCGACCAATCGAATTCCACGCTTCAAGATTTCTTCGATCACGTGGACTGGAATATGTTCCGCATAGCGTCAGACAATAACATTGATGAATACGCTGATTTGGTGAGTGAGTTTATTAGCAAGTGCATCGGTGATGTTGTACCCAGAGCGTCTATTAAAACATTCCCCAACCAGAAACCGTGGATTGATGGCAGCATTTGCGCAAAACTGAAAGCGGGAACCACTGCTTTTAATCAGGGCAAGGTGACCGGAAACATGACCAAATACGAACAGTGTAGCTATTCCCTCTGCAAGGCATTCAAACAAGCTAAGCGTCATTATAGAGACAAAGTAGAGTCACAATTCAACAGCTCAGACACGAGAGGTATGTGGCAGGGTCTACAGTCAATCACGGACTACAAAGGAAAACCAGCCCCGTCGCGGACCACGATGTCTTGCTCCCAGACAAGCTAAACAACTTCTTGCTCGCTTTGAGGACAATACAGTGCCACTGACACGGCCCGCTACCAAAACCTGCTGGCTCTCCTTCACTGCAGCCAACGTGAGTAAGACATTTAAACGTGTTAACCCTCACAAGGCTGCAGGCCCAGACGGCATCCCCAGCCACGTCCTCAGAGCATGCACAGACCAGCTGGCTGGTGTGTTTACGGACATATTCAATCAATCCTTATCCCAGTCTGCTGTTCCCACATGCTTCAAGAGGGCCACCATTGTTCCTGTTCCCAAGAAAGCTAGGTAACTGAGCTAAATGACTATCACCCCGTAGCACTCACTTCCATCATCATGAAGTGCTTTGAGAGACTAGGACCATATCACCTCCACCTTACCTGACACCCTACACCCACTTCAATTTGCTTACCGCCCCAATAGGTCCACAGACGCAATCGCAATCACACTACACACTGCCCTATCCCATCTGGACAAGAGGAATACCTATGTAAGAATGCTGTTCATCGACTACAGCTCAGCATTTAACACCATAGTACCCTCCAAACTCATCATTAAGCTCGAAACCCTGGGTTTCGACCCCTGTGCAACTGGGTCCTGGACTGCCTGACGGGTCACCCCCAGGTGGTGTGGGTAGGTAACAACATCTCCACCCCGCTGATCCTCAACACTGGGGTCCCACAAGTGGGTTAACTTCCTTGTTCAGGGGCAGAACGTCAGATTTTTACCTTGGGTAGTGATCTAGCAACCTTTCGGTTATTTGACCAACGCTCTAACCACTAGGCTACCAGCCGCCCAATTCATTAACCATTGAATGGTTGATTTGGTGGATTTGACAACCCTCTTGTTCTCCAACCAAGACAACCCTAGTGTGATGGACTGGCTTAAACATAGTCTTTGTTCGCCTTGAGAGAACCATTACCCAAATTGAATTTCCTCCTACTTTGGTTGAACATAGTTGGATGTTAGAGTGTATGTTTTGCTCTCTGCAGGAGACAAAACAGAAACACTATCTCTGTTTACTCTGTTCTCCCTCTAAAAACTCTGTCCACTAGACAGACTCATTTACATATCACCCCGTTCTGTAGCATACGACCCCATTACATCAAAATCTAAATGGTTTAGCTGATCACAAATGTGTGCGTGTGTGTGCGTATGTGTGTGTGTGTGTGCAGAGGGTCTGTAGAGCAATGAGCACTCTAATAAAAAGCTTGCAATTGTGTTCTCTTTGGCTGCAGGGAAAGGGACACATGGGAGAACCCAATAAAACTTCAGCAGCACATTGGATTGAACATTCCTCTGAATTCTTTCTGTAATTCAAGCAGTTCTCTATATTTTGTGATAATGACCAAGATACAGTGTATTCCTGTTATGCGTCTCTGGGAGATTCTCATTTCAGTTTGTGTCCATGTCAATGTTGATAGTTATTGGTACCAGATCCCAGGCTGGATGTCTGATACAGCACAATAGACTACTGTAGCATAGCGCCCTATTAGCATTAGTTGGAGAGGGGTCTGTTTAACCTGTGATCAGGGACGCGTCTGGGCCCAGCAAACCGCCCTCCTCACAACCAGAGGAAACAGGAAATCCATCTCATGTGTTACTTATGATCCATAGCCCCATGTTTCCTGCTGAGAGGGAGAACGATCCACATAGAGCTCTACATCATCACTCCATTCAGCTGCTTTACGCTCACACTCTCACCTCATCTCTATTAAGAAGAGATATGCGTGACTTGGGAACGGTACTAAGATGTTTGCTTTACAATACACCTGTTCTACACTCATATACCTTCTCAGCATGGGGAACCACAGAGAGCTATGTTCAGCTCTATGTGCGGGATATTAAAATAACCTTACAAAGGTGCACTTTAAGAAATACAGCAATCTTACTTAGGCATCACCCACGCTCCTTTTCCTTACCCCCAGGGTTGAACCGTGCCAATTTATCACATTACTCCCCATAAAAAGGCATTGCGCTGCTCCCTTGTCTGACATTAGCCCGTAACTCAGGGGTTCCAAACCTTTTTGGCCCACGACCACATTTTGATACTGAAAGATTTTCGTGACCCCAACCATGTGAATTTTTTTTTTTTTAATTAACAGCCATTGTTAACTTTTTTTTGGGGGCTATGGCAGGGGTCTTCTCAACTCACCATCACATACTTTTCATTGGGGCTATGACAACTCACCATAATACTTTTCATCCGGGGACACGGTGTGCACCTCATATCTGCTGTCACATCCAACCTGGACGATATTTGGTTTTAATGCAGACGAGAGCACTGAATGCAGCTTCGTACAGATATAAGCTGGCAAAGGGTACCATGAGTTTCATGGTGCTTTTAAGACAACTGGGAACTCAGTCAAATAATGATGTCAGTGATCTTCAGGACAGAAAGTCGGAGCTCTAAGAGGCCCGAGTTCCAGAGTTGGAATTCCGAGTTGGATGACCGTTCAAAACTATTTTTTCCAGTCGGAGCTCGTTTTTTTCAGAGTTCCCAGTTCTCTTGAATGCACTGAAGTCGGAAGTCAGAAATTGCTGAGTTCCTAGTTCCTAGTTGTGTTGAACGCGGCATTAATGTCAGAGGGAGACGGCAGAGTATTCCCTTAGAGTCAGGAACCAAAACTGCTCTGTAGTGATCTGTGAATGACAGCTCAATCAGCTATTAGATTTCACTTACCAGCATGTCAATTGAGCCAGGATCACGGTCAAATGGATTGGGAAGTAGGTGCCAAAGTGCTCTTCCAAGCGTTGGAGGTGAGCAGTCATCACTCGTGTGGGACACTTACTGATGGTGTTTTCTGTTACATGCACAACCGAGGGAAGGGGGCATGGTTCACTTTTGAATGACTCTCTCCAATAAGAATCCTTTCCTCTGAACCCACTGATTCGGTCACTCATCTGTAGGTTTTTGTATTTTCCCTGCATGCTTGCGTTCAGTTTCCCAAATACGTCTGTTACATAGGCAAGGAGACACATTTTATTTTCATTACACAGAAAGTCAACCAAGTCTGTTTTTTTTTTACATCCATTGTGAATGACAACAGTTCCTCTCTTAATGCAAAACATCTTTCCACCACTCCCCCTTGATAACCACCAAACCTCGGTGTGAAATAGAACATTGTCATGCTCTGATCCCATATCTCCAAATAATTTTGCCAACAGGCGTGAGCGCAGTGGATGTGGTTTGATATAATTTACAATCAAAGTTACCTGCTGCAGTATATCTCTGAGTTCTGTAATCAGCTTTTTTGCCCCCAATTGCTCTCGGTGTGTCATACAATGCGTCCTTATGGCAGAGGGAGACATTCATAACTAGAGTGTGACGGCCTGCCTGTCGTCCCGCCATAGATGGAGCCCCATCTGTGCAAAAGCCCAACATTTGATCCCATGGAATCTGTTTTCCATCAATATAGCCACACAGCACACTGAACATCCCCTGTACTCTTTCATGCTCGGGAATCGTGAGACAGAACAATATGTCCTCGTGAATAGCATCCCCCAGCATGTATAGCGAACAAAATTCATGCGTGGGCATCTTGGCCCTCGCAGCTAACGTTCATTTGGAGAGCATAAACTGGGGAGGTTTTAAGTCGTTCAGTCCGAGTTTCCTCTTGATTGCTAGAGATAGCATACATCATTTCTTTAACAGTGTTTTCTGACAAAGGTATTGATGTGAGTTTCTGTGCCTCTGTCTCCCCACACATTGTTTTCACCATATCAATAGCGGCCGGTTATTTCAACGTCTCTGCAACAGTGTGTGGTTTCATAGCATAGAGGGCCTAGTCACTCACCATGGGAATGATTCAAGTGCAACGGTGAAGTGCAGCCTTTTTCCATGATCTAAGGGAACTCTCTAGTTGAATTTAATATTTGAATAATTTTCATTTCAATTTTTAAGGTTAACCACATTTCAAGGCGATGTTATAATATATACATATATATACTTGCCGGGATTTTGGAAATTCTCCAGCGACCCTATTTTCATTCAAGCAACCCCATACGGGGTCGCAACACTTAGCTTGGGAACCGCTGCCCTAAGTGCATGCATGTATCTACACAGCCTTAATCCCCCAGTGACCCCACCCACCCTGTCTCTATCTCTGTTGCTCTGTCATACACACACACACACACACACACACACACACACACACACACACACACACACACACACACACACACACACACACACACACACACACACACACACACACACACACACACACACACCTCAGGCTGCTTTAATCACTGCATTGTGCTGTACCCCATAACCTCCTCTTAGATTAATCCCACTGAGGAGGAGGAGGCACCTGACTAGGTAGATCAGTGTGCTGGGGACCCCTAGTGACAGAGAGGCAGGAGGCAGAGAGGAGAGAGGGAGCATTAAAAAGAGAGAGGGAGGGAGAAAGGGAGAAACATGAAAGAGAAATACATGAGAGGTGGTGATTCCCTCTCCACCGCAGCAAGGTTTCCCATTTCTCCTGCCGTCTCTCTGACGGCAGGACCTCACCACAGGGCTCGTATAAACCCACCACAGCTGCTGCTACCGGAGCACCACAGCCATAAAACTCACAGGGAGAACAACAGACTGTCCCCATATGCCCAGCCATCTAGCCTATACATCTAATATCCTCTGATATAGTGCAGCAGTTTTACTGACGAATCGGACATTAAAAAGCCCAGCAGGAGGAATAAGCAGCATTGTGTGATGACCATAATCTCACTCAATGGGGTGAAACTGTCGAGGAGGTCAGGGACCGTGCAGAGATTTTTGGTGTTGAATTAAGACCTATGGCTGGTGAAAGGGAGTTAGTGTACTAAGATAGAAGAGTGGTGGTAAATGTGATCAGAACACCAATAAAATTGTCTCAATGTGTAATACAGACCCTGATAAAAGTGTTTATTTTCACATCCATACAGTGCATTCAGAAAGTATTCAGACCCCTTGACCTGTTCCATATTTTTTTGTCACAGCCTTACTCTAAAATGGAATAAACTATCTTTGTTTCATCAATCTACACACAATATCCCATAATGACAAAGTGAAAACAGGTTTTTAGAAATGTTTGCAAATGTATGTAAAAAAAAGAAGATATTTACCTTATTTACATAAGTATTCAGACTCTTTCCTATGAGACTCCGAAATTGAGCTCAGGTGCATCTTGAGTCCATTGATTATCCTTGAGATGTTTCTACAACTTGATTGGAGTCCACCTGTAGTAAATAAAAATCTGATTGGACATGATTTGGAAATGCACACACCTGTCTATATAAGGTCGCACAGTTGATAGTGCATGTCAGAGCAGAACCAAGACACGAGGTCGACGGAATTGTCCATAGAGCTCCGAGACAGGATTGTGTCGAGGCACAGATCTGGGGAAGGGTACCCCAAAAAATTGCAGCATTGAAGGTCCCCAAGAACAGAGTGGCTTCCATCATTCTTAAATGGAAGACGTTTGGACACCAACACTCTTCCTAGAGCTGGCCGCCCAGCCAAACTGAGCAATCGGGAAAGAAGGGTCTTGGTCAGGGAGGTGACCAAGAACCCGATGGTCATTCTGACAGAGCTCCAGAGTTCCTTTGTGGAGAGAGAATAACCTTCTAAAAGGACAACCATCTCTGCAATCAGGCCTTTATGGTAGAATGGTCAGATGGAATCCACTCCTCAGTGAAAGGCACATGACACCCCACTTGGAGTTTGCCAAAAGGCACCTAAAGGACTCTCAGACCATGAGAAACAAGATTCTCTGCTCTGATGAAACCAAAATTGAACTGCAAGCATCACATCTGGAGGAAACCTGGCACCATCCCTACAATGAAGCATGGTGGTAGCAGGTGTTTTTCAGTGGCAGGGACTGGGAGACTAGTCAGGATCGAGAGAAAGATGAACGGAGCAAAGTACAGAGAGATCCTTGATGAAAACATACTCCAGAACACTCAGGACCTCAGACTGGGGAGAAGGTTCACCTTCCAACAGGACAACAACCCTAAGCACACAGACAAGACAACGCAGGAGCGGCTTCGGGACAAATCTCTGAATGTCCTTGAGTGGCCCAGCCAGAACCCGGACTTGAACCCGATTGAACATCTCTGGAGAGACCTGAAAATAGCTGTGCAGCGACACTCCCCATCCAACCTGACAGAGCTTGAGAGGAGCTGCAGGGAAGAATGGGAGAAACTCCCCAAATACAGGTGTGCCATGCTTGTAGCATCATACCCAAGAAGACCCGGGCTGTAAACGGTGCCAAAGGTGCTTCAACAAATTACTGAGTAAAGGGTCTGAATACTTATTTGAATGTGATATACCTGTTTTTGCTTTGTCATTATGGGGTATTGTGTGTAGATTTATGAGGGGAAAACTATTGAGTCCATTTTAGAACTAGGTAGTAATGTAACAAAATGTGGAAAAAGTCAGGGTGTCTGAATACTTTCCGAATGCACAGTAACCGTATGTACGCCCCTTTGCATTATGTTGAATTGGATAAAGTTGATCCTCCTCCACTGTGATCTATCTGCATTTAGTAGATGTATGCTGGTATGCTATGCTGGGTTGCATCTTATCTTCATTGCCAAGTATCTTGAAGTGCTTTGTCATTGCCTGGTGTTCTCTATTTCCCACTCAGAGATTAGACAGTGACACTCTGGGGATCTCTGACTCACTCCAGCAGTGGCACACTGTGTTCAAATAAGAGTATGTTTTGAGTTCGGACTCAAGACGAGATACAGAGATACACATACCCATGCAAACACACACATACTCATACAAACACACACACACATGCATGACTAATGACTAAAGCTGCTCTCCAGTGTCCAGGCCAGACTATCCAGACTGTACAGTCTCTAGAGGAGCCAGAGTCAAGAACAGGCTCTCTTCTCCGGCAGTGTCTCTCTCTCTCTGGCTGCCTCAGTAGTGAGAATAGTGAGAGTGGGATAATACCTCCAGGTGAAAATCAGATCAGGCTGGTGTATAGATGACCTTGTGTGATAGATGACAGAACCACAGGGCCAGGTGTTCTGCCCAGTGGGGATTCTACTGCCACTGGACTGGACATACATCAGCTGTGTGTGTGTGTGTGTGTCTGTTCATGTGTATATGAGAAAGAGTTGTTTATCAGGGGTTACTGTTACCTTACCCAGGGAGGACCTAGGAACATAGGACACATCTCAGCTGTGAGATCCAGCTGTTCTGTTACTTCCTTGGTATATCTGTGTTCCCTTAAAGCTCCTTCAGTATCACCACCTGCTCTGATTATAAATAACAAGCTCTGTAGCCAGAGGTATAGAGTGTATTACAGTGAAGGAAGAAGGTGGCTTGCTTGTACAGTAAATGTATTGTCTAACTGCTTATCAAGGTGAAAGGATCTAAAGACCTTGACATGGCTACATGAAGAGATTGTATGGGTGGATAATGTGCATAATATGTATATAGACTGTAGTCTGTAAAGGTAGAGTGGCTGGATATTCCATAGGAGTGTGTTATGAACCTAGGTCAGTAGGCAGGCAGGAGTTAGTTCAGTCAGTGTAAAGCCGTGGGAAAAAGGAGAGGGTGAGTTGGGGGTAAGAGCAGATTGGCTGGGGAAAAGTGAGAGGAGGAGAAGGTGAGGGAGGGTGTTGGGGAAGAGGGTGAATGGAGGGTTAGTCAAAGGTAAAAGGAGAGAGGGGAGGAAGAGGAGGGGGAGGCCAGGGGGTGAGTGGGATAGTGAGATTGGGTTGTGTGGGAAACGGAAGGGGAGGAGGAAAGGAAGATAGGGGAGGCTGAGGGAGTTCACTCTGAATGGAGTCCTGAATTATTCACTGTTCTCAGCTGGATACAAGGCCAGGACTCTCCTGAGCTGTAGATACTGTTATCATCATCAGGCCTAAACAAACTGACTACACATTTTCACATTATTTATGTATTCCTCTTATTTTCTTCTGTTTTCCTTCTCTTTCCTTTCTTTTCTTTCTATTTAATTTCCTCTGCTCTCCTCTCCTCTCCTCTCTAACTGTATGTTGGACAGACAGGGGTAATGAAAGCTGTGTGGGCACTTATGTTTTGGACACCTGCCAGTCAGGACAGCCCAGAGATCAGAGTTGGCAGATGAGATGTTCAGGAGAAATGGAGGAGATGGGGGAGATGAGGAGGAGATGGAGGGATGAAGGCCAGAGAGGGTTAGTGGAGTGAGGGAGGACCAGAGGAGAAAGGGAGGACAATAAATTAGATTAGCTAAATGTGTACAGCTGCATTGGTAGGCCCCCACCCAATCTCACCCCTCTGTACAGTCAGTATCTGCATCTGTTCTGTGAATGTGAAATAGACAGATAACAAGAGATGACATACCAGATCTCAACAGAGACTATTATGACCATAATCACCTCAGAAACAACTACAAACCCCAGGATCACTTTCACCACACTAAAGCCCATTTGAGAGAGGAGGAGTGAGGCAGTAGGATGGAGTTGCCCCTCGACACTGATACAGTATATGGTGCATTTTGTGTCCCCCCCCCCAATGGTTAAGATTAGTATAGGGGGAGGGAAAGCTGATCCCAGATCTGTGTGGGAGTGAGTCATCTCCTCTGCAGTGTTCTCCAGGAGAGCCCAGGCTCTGACAGTCACAGCCTGTGATGACACAGGAGGACAGTCACTGGCTAGGTGGTCTCATTACCATATACAGTAGCATATACCCTTCTGCTGCCTTCAAATCTACTACCATTGAAGGGGGATGGGCAACGCATGGAGAAGGTGCTTGGTGATGTTCTCAGATCAATCCAATCTGTGTGTTTTGATGCTGTGGCTCCTCAGTGTTAACAAGGCTGGTTGAAGCTTTCCAAGCAGACGAAAATAACACAACCACCCACTATACTGTAGCAGCAGCTGTGGGCAAGACTGGGGGAAAACATTTCCATTCAGGGTAACTGTAGTAGTCTTGCTCATAAATCTTTAGGAGTCCACTGGTGCCTCTGAAAGGACTGCACAAAGAGGGGCCCCATAACTGATGTCCCAGTCCCAACATGAAACACACACATTCGCACGCACGCACGCATGCACGCACGCCACGCACACACACACACACACACAGACACACACACACACACACAGTAACCAGGTGTAACATACACGGTACACACAGCGTGTTGGCACCATACTGGCATTGTGCTTCCCTGTGGTTTAAGAGCCTTTGTAGGGCGCAGGCTGGTATTTTCTGTGAAGCCCTTCTGTGGACGTTTTCACAGCAACACACTGGTTGTGGAATCTGTTTGAGCCAACAGCACAGAAGGGCTTCTTAGACAGAGAGGTTTATTACTGCTAGACACTGCAGACATGGTAGCTAGGAGGGAGGGAGGCATGCAGGGAAGCAGGCAGGGAGACAGGCAGGGAGGCAGGGAGGGAGACACTACAAGGATGTGATAGAAGAGGGGGGTGCCTTTGTGGGCTGATGGTGGACTGAGTTAAGGAAATTGGATTTTGATTGTTCTTGATATTTGTTCTGAACTAAATGGGAGGACCCTCAAGGGAGTTGGTTATGAGTAGGTCCTGAGCAATAGGGTAAGGTGTGGTCGGTGGTCCTGATATGAAGGTCTGAGGGTAAGGGATGTTAAATGAGAGATAGAAACAGGTGTGTGTTTGTGGGGTGAGAGTCTCATCCTCTGATCCGTCTCTGTCAGAACCCTGCAAGGAGAAGAGGAGGCTTCTCCTGCATCCATATTCATAGAGCTGTCAATCACAAAACCCTGACCAGGGATGGGCTGACTCATACTGCGACTATAGCATTCTAGTCACACACAGAGATAAACAGGGACACAGATAGAGACATGCTGGTAGAGATGCAGAGACACATCATGAAAGTAGAGACACATCATGAAAGTAGAGACATACACAAGGACCAGCGGTGGCAAATACAAAGTTTAATTAACAAGCATTCAGGATGCTGAGAAGGCTCTTGTCCCTCCCATTAAAATCCAATGGAGACACCATCAATCTTCAGGGATCAATACCATCAATGTTGTGTGTGTGTGTGTGTTTGCATGTTTTCGTGTGTACCCTTGTGTGAACATACATCACTGCTGGTTGATCTATTGTTACAGCATTTCACTTATGGAGAGTGAGAGCTGGGACTTGCCTTTTCATTAGACAGTAATTGCATTGATATGTGTGCAGTAAAGGTTAAAAAGTGTGTCCGGCGACACCTATTAATCCTGTAATCTCTGTGGCAGTGAACAGCACCACCAAGTGGTGTAAAGAGACAGGGACATATGAAATAAAGATGCACTTTCTATGACCAATATTTGTGTGAACCTGCTTGACACGGGTCCCTTCTGTGCACTCTGGGACTTGCAGATGAGCACATATGAGGGGGGGATTGATTCAAGATTAAAGAGAGTGGGGAGATGGACACAAAGAAAGAGAGGTACAGCGAGAGATACAGAGAAAGAAAGGGGTATAGTAAGGGAAAGGGAGAGAGAGAGGGAGAGAGAGAGCCTCCTAGCCTCACCACCGAAATACCAATCAGCTTCTCATTTCTACTCACCCTAGTTGTTAGCGAACCAATCATTTTCTCTATCCATGATATCACCACTCCACAAAGCTGAAGTACAATCTCTATCTAGCATGCTGATGGCTATAGACCAAAGAGACACTGAAGAGTTGTGTAGTGGTTCTGAGAACTGAAGAACAAACAGACAGGCACGATGAATGGTGGAGTTCTGCTTCCTCGAGACACCGAAAAATAAGTGTGATGTCTGTGACAGCTAAAACAAGCAGCCATTGTGAGCATAATGAACTGGAGAAAACAGCCAGCAGGCTAAATGCAGCTGATGATTGGAGGAGAGGTGACCATGTGACTGTTTTAGATCAATAACAATGACATGAGAGGAGATGAGAAGCAGAGAGACATCAAACTAAAATGATCTATCATCTACTACACACGTAGGCACGCGCTTACACACGCACACACGCACACACACGCACAGAGCTTCTAGTTTTCTAAACTCCTCCATTTCTCTTGGGATTCGGTGTCCTTGAGACACATACATGTATAGGCTACACATTAACATACACTAACGCATACTCAGTTCACTGCACACGGCCTCTCTGACAGAGTACTTCATAGTTTCATCTGCCTCTATATTCAGAGCAACTCTATCATGCTGTAAGAATCCCAGAGGAATAGGTCATGTGGAGCTGCATAAACTAATTTATATTCTGTACTTTACTGTGTTTGCTATCGGGATGCCTTTCAACCATAGCCAATTGATCTATTATACAGTAGGGAAACAAACTGCACTCACTGTACCACTGCGTGCTGTTGTAAACTATTGAACCTTGGGCAAACATAGTTGACTGAAGTGGCATAGAGAAAGGAAGCTTTTAGAGGCATTAGGTGACTTCAGGGAGTTGACAGTCCCTGCTGACTTGATTAACTTTGTTAAATGAGTTACAGTATGGTGACCATTGGGGGAGGTGGCAGGTAGACTAGTGGTTAAGAGCGTTCCACAGGGATGCTGGCCCATGCTGACTCCAATGCTTCCCCCAGTTGTGTCCATTTGGCTGGATTTCCTTTGGTGGTGGACCATCCTTGATACACACGGGAAACTGTTGAGCATGAAATACCCAGCTGCTTTGCAGTACTTGACACACTCAAAGCAGTGCGCCTGGCACCTACTACCATATCCTGTTTAAAGGCACTTACATATTTGGTCTTGCCCATTCACCCTCTAAATGGCACACATACACAATCCATGTCTTAATTGTCTCAAGACTTAAAAATATTTGATATTTATTTATCCTGTCTCCTCCCCTTCACCGACATAGATTGAAGTGGATTTAACAAGGAATAACAATAAGGGATCATAGCTTTCACCTGGATTCACCTGGTCAGTCTATGTCATGGAAATGTTTCTAATGTTTTGTCCACTCATTGTATACTGTGTGCTATACATGTGACAGACGGGAAGGTAAGAAACTTAATCCAGGGCCTCTGGGTTACATGGTCAGCATGTTTGAGCTGTATAGAGCGGTTCACAACATACATGTCCCCTAAGCTGTTTTCTTTCCATAAAAATATCAGGATACGTGAGAGGCGTGCACCTTGACTTCACCTTGTGTGTACATGAGTTTTATGTTTGTGGTTAAGAGACATGCATGTCTGTATGTGTGTGATCCATAACTTACCTCCTCCCATCACATGTATGTGCATAGCTTGACCCTTCTCCTCATTATCATCCCCAGGCCACCACCAGCCATCCCTGCCCAGAGGAGGCTACATGCGCTCCCCCTCGTGGACCCGTTGCAGCAAGGCTGAGGCCCCCAGGGAGAGGAAGCACCACAGTGACTCCGACACCACCGCAGAGCCCTTAATGAAGCTGGAGAGGCCTAAGCAGCCCTGAGAGCCCACGGGTCTGGCCCGGAAAGAGAGAGGCCCAGAGCGGACACACCGAGAGCGGGCACAGAGACCACACCAACTGCCCCAACCCCTGCGCCGGGCACTGAGACAACCATGGTGCTGAAGACACCACAGACAGACTGAGCTCTCGACGCTGTGCACTGTATTATAAACTTAACATGAAACGACGGCTGTGAGTGAAATACACACAGACACAGATGCAAACACACAAAATGACACACGGATATCTGCAAAACCACACACACGTACACACATGCTATTTATTGTGTTTTCCATGCAAGGGGTTCCTCTGGCACAAACACTGGAGGGCCAGTGTGATTTTTGAGTCTTTGTTTGGGGTGAACATCAGGGTATAAGGCTGTCCCAGTGTGGGGAGAATGCTTGGCTAAAAGTCTCCCTATCCCTGCAGCATCTTAGGGGTGGGAGAGTGGGCTTGGAGGGGTGGGAAGGACCCTGAAATCTGTGACAATATCATGTGGCGAAGTTAACGAGAAAACCCACTCCAGTCAAATAAATGACTGGAATATGGACGTCATTATGCGATAGTACAGCAGGCAATCTGGAAGTCTTCTTTGTAATTAGAATAAGAGTCCAACCTGAATCTATTGCACAACGTTCTTCCTTAAAGTACCAGGGCCATCTGCTCTCTGAATGACTTTCTGTAGGTTGTAGCTAACAGGAGGCACTGGGCAGTGTTTCAGTGGGGCCATTCTCCATCGCTCTCTTTTCTTCCCATCCTCTCCCTCTCTCTCTTCTTCTACCTCTCTCTACCTGAGAGGAAACCGGTGTGGCCACAGTAAATTAAATGTATTTGCAGATATGATATGAGATACGACAGCAGCCCTTCTCACCAACATTACATTCAACACTGTGGATCTTGTCCTTTGCCAAACCAAGTGATGTGGGGATGAGTGGTGAAAAGAATAAAGAATTTCATGCAAACAAAGTGAACTTTCTCTGTGGGTGATTTTTGCATTCGAGCACTAACCAAACATTGTGCAGCTGTAGGTTGTCTGATAGGGTATTATGAACAGCAGTCTGAGCCTTTCATTATTTATGCTCAACAGACCAAACAAACAAACTCTCGGATTCCTGCCAGGAACACTGTGGAGGAAGAAAACCCAGCATCAGCAACATGAAAACAGTTCAATTGAAACCACATTGAAATACTTCAGAGTACACACTTAATCACACAGTGGACAGAGAAGTATTGAATAGCAATAATGTTTAAACGGTCAAAGGAATAACCTTAATTTACTCTCGTCAGCTTTGCCAAAATCAATGGGCTCTGGCAGCTCTGTAGAGGTTTAAAATGCCTGCTTTTTAAATGGTGACTGCAGGTTCCTAACTGAGCAGATAGAGGGCAGAACAGAATAAAGTGGGGAATGCAGATGGACTTAGTATACATTCATACACATATCCATAAACAGCTTCATACCATGGCATTGTTGAATACTCGTTTCTGATTGGCTTGATGTGCATTCTCGAGCGTGCATTATTTAAGTGATAATGCCTGAGAAGCCGGTGTTTGGAGGATATATTGGTACAGGTGCTGCTAGGCCCGAGACGAAGTGGAGGGCCGGCAAACCGTGCCAATATATCCTCTAAACACCAGCTTCTCGGGCATTATCACTTGTATACAACGGGTCAACAACATATTATGGGCTCTCCAGAGGGTGGTATGGCCTGCACAATGCATCACCAGGGGAAAACGGCCTGCCCTCCAGGACACCTACAGCACCAGACGTCACAGGAAGGCCAAAAAGATCATCAAAGACAACAACCACATGAGCCACGGCCTGTTCCCGCCACTATCATCCAGAAGGCGAGTCAATACAGGTGCATCAAAGCTGGGACTGAGAGACTGAAAAATAACTTCTATCTCAAGGCCATCAGCCTGTTATACAGCCGTCACTAACACAGAGAGGCTGCTGCCTACATACAGACTTAAAATCAGTGTCCCCTCTAATAAATGGATCACTAGTCACTAGTCACCCCTGTTGAGGGGAGGACAGATCATAATAATGGCTGAAATGGAGTGAATGGTATCCTTAGCAGCAGATAATGGGGATCCATAAGAAATACAATTACCATTTAATTTATTCCGTTACAGCCATTACCGTGTGCCCATCCTCCATAATTAAGGTGCCACCAACCACCAACACACAGAGGCATGGACTGTGCACATGTAACTGCCAAAATAAACCAGAGAAATGAGTAAATGAGGGATACCAAGTAAATAGAAAGCAGGTGCATCCACACAGGTGTCATTCCTGAGTTAATTAAGCAATTAAAATCCCATCATGCTTAGGCTGGTGTATAATATTGCTGGGAAAGCCATTATTTTTGGCTACCATCCACAGCGCAGGCGTGCTCACTGAATGGTTTGATGAGCATTAAAACGATGTAAACTATATGCCATGGCCATCTCAGTAACCAGATCTCAACCTAACTGAACACTTACGGGAGATTCTGAAGCAGCGCCTGAGACAGCATTTTCCACCACCCTCAACAACAAAACAATTCCAAATGATGGAATTTCTCATAGAAGAATGGTGCCACATGCCTCCAGTATAGTTCGAGACACTTGTAGAATCTGTGCAAAATTGCATTGAAGCTGTTCTGGCTCATGGTGGCCAAGCACTCTACTAAGTCACTATGTTGGTGTTTCTGTCATTTTGGTAGTTACCTGTACACTACTGTATATAAAGCAACACAAAAATGTGCCCCCTGTTACTATGGAATGGGATTTCACATCCAATATAACCAGTGGCACAAATACTCCTGATTTAGGTCATCCTTACAGCACTGTGAGGTCAGAAAACTAATAATAACAACTCATAGATATGCATTCACACTGGGACATAAAATCTTGTTTTTATTGGTGAATGTCAGATGTTGATAATATACCACACAGCCAACTTCACAATTCTGGATGTATTGTAGTGTTGTAGTGTTGACTTTCATTGAAACAGTCATATACACATTCCTTATAGTGCTTTAAGCAAGATCACTAGATAAACTGAGCCACAAGAACCAGCAGTCAGTCAATCAGGCAGAAAAGCAGGATTGGAATTTAAACACAGTTTAGGCTACACCAAGACATCTGGAATGTACTGTAAAAACATTGTCTTTTTTGTTTACGCTGACCCACACAACTAGGCATAGAAGTAGAAACATATTGTTTTATACATATGGTCCGGAGTGTAACAATGCTCATTTTATGTAGAAATCCATGAATCAATGTAGGTAATTGCAGAGTTCCAAAACCTGTCAGAAATCCTGAGATTGAGTGAGGTAGTGACACCTTTATTTTAAGCAGTAAAAGGTTAAAAACAACCTTCAGGAAGTGCAATGCAGATCGGTACAACATTACTTCTCCCAAAACCATCTATTCTGAGAAGTGAATACCAAAACCCCTCTACAGGGTTTCTCCGGGGGTGTGGGGGTAAGCGCGGCTCAGCTGGCGTCGCTATGGAGATATACAGTACCAGTTAAAAGTTTGTTTTTTATTACTATTTTCTACATTTTAGAATAAGAGTGAAGACATCAAAACTATGAAATAACACATATGGAATCATGTAGTAACCAAAAAATACATTGTGTTTTGGTTACTACAGGATTCCATTGTTTTGAAACGGAGGACTATTTCTGTCTGTAATAAAGCCCTTTTGTGGGGAAAAACTCATTTTGATTGGCTATGCCCTCCCAGGCCCACCCATGGTGCGCCCCTGCCCAGTCATCTGAAATCCATAGATTAGGGCCTAATGATTTTTTTTGCAATCAACATATTTAATTACATGAACTGTAACTCAGAAAAATTGATGCGTTTATATTTTTGTTCAGTATACACAAGTATCTCAATACTTCACAAAAGATGTTTGAAGTTCATCTGTTGTCAGTTGACTTGAGTTATGGCAACATTGAGAGAGCATAAGAGGTGAGGTAGTGTACACTAGTTGTACTCAGAAATAGAGCTTGTCAGAAGCTGTTTTCCTGTGGGGAAAAGTGGGCAGGTAGAGGTGTGACTGTTGTTTGTTGCAAAAGACTGAAAAATTACATTTAGAAGACGTGTTCTCTTCAATTAGACCTACTAACAGTTTGAACCTCAACCAGAAAGAGAATAAAATGCAATGTAAATGTCATACTATATCTCACTGTTACAGTCTGATCTGCATGGACTGGATTTCTGCTGAGCTTTCTGAAAACCCTCCACAGTCACATGGCTGTTTAGTTAACAAGTGTCAATGACTGAAGAGAGACATGGGAACATGAACACGTCGCTGAAATTCAACAAGGTCAGAAGGTAGCAAAAACATTGAAGATTAAATCAGCACGCAGGGCGGCAGGTAGCCTAGCGGATAGAGCGTTGGGACAGTAACTTAAAAGTTAGAACCCAGAGCCGACAACGTGAAAAAGAAATCTGTCAAATGTGCCCTTGAGCAAGGTACTTACCTAATTGCTCCAGGGTCGCCATTGATAATGGCAGACGCTGGCTGTGACCCCACTCTGAGGGCGCCTCAGGGGATATCAGGGGGTATTAATACACACTTGTACATGTGTGAAAGAGGGCAAATAAGCACCCACCTAATTATTACAATGGTGCAACACACACTCACAAAGACCTTCATGATCCAATATGAAATCTAAAAGAAAACATCTCATATGAGATATGTACACCAGAGACGGGTAATTTTGATGGGGGTGGGGGCCACAAAAAAAACTGATCGCATCATGACGGGCCCCCCCGCAAGAACAAAACATTTTAGTGGCCCCCCTCTTGACAGTGGAGCGACATTTTTCATGCAATTCTTCACATTTTGCCATTGGGGGAGAGAAAAGATTGCAGTTTCACAGTTCTACACAGTTTGCCGTAGGGTGGAGAAACATTCCTGCAGTTTTTAATGTGATATCGGAGTGAGACTGATGAACAAAATCGTTGGGAGCCTCCCGGACGCTATTTCGACCATAACAAGTTTAGATAGCTAGTAACTCCATAATCTAAAGAAAATTGCTAATTGACTAACATAACAGAAAAACTGATGCGCAACCAAATGTAGAAATTGCACCTGGTGTATTTTAACTCACAACAATAAGTTGGGGGGGGGGGATTGACCCAAGGGCCTTCAAAATGGGGGCTTCCGACAGCAACCCATCCTTGATGTACATGATCACATATTCATACAAAAATTGTCAGACATACTCATCCAACACACAATGAAAAGGTCAAACAATGAATACTATACAACTAAACTCAGCAAAAAAACATCCTCACTGTCAACTGCATTTATTAACAGCAAACTTAACATCTGTAAATATTTGTATGAACATAACGAGATACAACAACTGAAACAAACTGAACAAGTTCCACAGACATGTGACTAACAGAAATGGAACAATGTGTCCCTGAACAAAGGGGGGGGGTCAAAATTAGCCCTCACCCTCCGATCCAACAGGTCCCAGACGTGCTCAATGGGATTGCGATCCGGGCTCTTCGCTGGCTATGGCAGAACACTGACATTCCTATCTTGCAGGAAGTCATGCACAGAACGAACAGTATGGCTGGTGGCATTGTCATGCTGGAAGGTCATGTCAGGATGAGCCTGCAGGAAGGGTACCACATGAGGGAGGAGGACGTCTTCCCTGTAACGCACAGCATTGAGATTGCCTGCAATGACAACAAGCTCAGTCCGATGATGCTGTGACACACCGCCTCAGTCCATGAAGGACCCTCCACCTCCAAATCGATCCCGCTGCAGAGTACAGGCCTTGATGTAACCCTCATTCCTTCGACGAGAAACGCAAATCCAACCATCACTCCTGGTGAGACAAAAGCGTGACTCGTCAGTGAAGAGCACTTTTTGACAGTCCTGTCTGGTCCAGCAATGGTGGGTTTGTGCCCATAGGCGACGTTGTTGCCGGTGATGTCTGAGGAGGACCTGCCTTACAACAGGCCTACAAGCCCTTAGTCCAGCCTCTCTCAGCCTATTGCGGACAGTCTGAGCACTGATGGAGGGATTGTGCGTTCCTGGTGTAACTCGGGCAGTTGTTGTTGCCATCCTGTACCTGTTGCAGGTGTGATGTTCGCATGTACCGATCCTCTGCAGGTGTTGTTACACGTGTTCTGTCACTGCGAGGATGATCAGCTGTCCATCCTGTCTCCCTGTAGCGTTGTCTCAGGCTTCTCACAGTACAGACATTGCAATTTATTGCCATGGCCACATCTGCAGTCCTCATGCCTCCTTGCAGCATGACTAAGGCACATTCACGCAGATGAGTAGGGACCCTGCGCATCTTTCTTTTGGTGTTTTTCAGAGTCAGTAGAGAGGCCTCTTTAGTGTCCTAAGTTTTCATAACTTTGACCTTAATTGCCTACCGTCTGTAAGCTGTTATTAACAACCGTTCCACAGGTGCATGTTCATTCATTGTTTAAGGTTCATTGAACAAGCATGGGAAACCGTGTTTAAACCCTTTACAATGAAGATCTGTGAAGTTATTTGGATTTTTACGAATTATCATTGAAAGACAGGGTCCTGAAAAAGGGACATTTCTTATTTTGCTGAGTTTATAAAAACATTATATTTTCCCTGTGACAAAGATGTGACGACCATGGTCTCTAGGGCCTTAGAATGACCACACAGGCCCTGAAATGCACTATGGTCAGGAAAAGGAGGAACATAGTGCAGCAGGGAATCTCCAGGGAAGGAAAGGAACAGCATGGTGGAGGAGTGGATATCCTTCACAGATTGATGAATCTCATGCCCTGCAAAACCAAAATACAGGAACACGTTTTTGCATTCCCATTTGAATGAAAAAAGTCTCCATGAGAATTTCCACAATCTAGGCAGTTGGAGCAGATTCCCTGCTGAACCCCACAATCCTCAATCTGTAGCCATCAGGGACACGGTGCAGGGGTGCCTTCTTAAACCTGACACCCTATCAAGATATCAGTCTGTCTGGGTCATGTCAAGTGCCCTCCCCTGACCATATGAAGTCTCAACATGTCCCTCCAATGGCCTAGTTGGGTGTGTTTGCATTGCTGCTCCTGGGGGGGGCTCTTCCATCCCCTGGTCCTTGTTCCAGTTCCTGGGGCCCTCAGGAAAGGAGGTGTCCTACTCCATGGCCCCCGTCCCCTCCACAAACTCCTCATACGTAGACTTCTCCTCGTAAGGGCGAGGACCTAGCAGCTCCAGAATATCAGCCTTGTCCAGAACCTCCTTCTCCAGGAGACGCCTCCCCACCTGGAGGGGAGACACAGGGGAGCGGATGGAGGTTAGACCACTTTTCAACCATGTTCTACAGTTGAAGTCGGAAGGTTACATACACCTTAGCCAAGTAAATTTAAACTCAGTTTTTCCACAATTCCTGACATTTAATCCTAGTAAACATTTCCTGTATTAGGTCAGTTATGATCGCCACTTTATTTTAAGAATGTGAAATGTCAGAATAATAGTAGAGAGAACAATTTCAGCTTTTATTTCTTTCATCACATTCACAGTGGGTCAGAAGTTTACATACACTCAATTAGTATTTGGTAGCATTGCCTCAAAATTGTTTAACTTGGGTCAAACGTTTTGGGTAGCCTTCCACAAGCTTCCCACAAAAAGTTGGGTGAATTTTGGCCCCTTCCTGCTGACAGAGCTGGTGTAACTGAGTCAGGTTTGTAGGCCTCCTTGCTCGCACACGCTTTTTCAGTTCTGCCCACAAATTTTCTATAGGATTGAGGTCAGGGCTTTTCGATGGCCACACCAATACCTTGACTTTGTTGTCCTTAAGCCATTTTGCCACAACTTTGGAAGTATGCTTGGGGTCAATGTCCATTTGGAAGACCCATTTGTGACAGAGCTTTAACTTCCTGATTGATATCTTGACATGTTGCTTCAATATATCCACATAATTGTCCTCCCTCATGATGGCATCTATTTTGTGAAGTGCACCAGTCTCTCCAGCAGCAAAGCACTCCCAGGGCATGATGCTGCCACCCCCGTGCTTCACAGTTGGGATGACGTTCTTCGGCTTGCAAGCCTCCCCCTTTTTCCTCCAAACATAACAATGGTCATTATAGCCAAACAGTTCTATTTTTGTTTCATCAGACCAGAGGACTTTACTCCAAAAAGTATGATATTTGTCCCCATGTGCAGTTGCAAACCATACTCTGGCTCTTAATTGGCGGTTTTGGAGCAGTGGCTTCTTCCTTGCTGAGCGGCCTTTCAGGTTATGTCAATATAGGACTTGTTTTACTGTGGATATAAATACTTTTGTACCTGTTTCCTCCAGTATCTTCACAAGGTCCTTTGCTGTTGTTTTGGAATTGATTTGCACTTTTCGCACCAAAGTATGTTAATCTCTAGGAGACAGAACGCGTCTCCTTCCTGAGTGGTATGACGGTTGCGTGGTCCCATGGTGTTTATACTTGTTCATCTGTACATGTGGTACCTTCAGGCATTTGGAAATTGCTCCCAAGGATGAACCAGACTTGTGGAGGTCTACAATTTATTTTCTGAGATCTTGGCTTATTTCTTTTGTTTTTCCCATGAGGTCAAGCAGAGGCACTGAGTTTGAAGGTAGGCCTTGAAAAACATCCACAGGTACACCAATTGACTCAAATGATGTCATTTAGCCTACAAGAAGCTTCTAAAGCCATTACATACTTTTCTGGAATTTTCCAAGCTGTTAAAAAGGCAGTCAACTTAGTGTATGTAAATTTCTGACCCACTGGAATTGTGATACAGTGAATTATAAGTGAAATAATCTGTCTGTAAACAATTGTTGGAAAAATTACTTGTGTCATGCACAAAGTAGATGTCCTAACCGACTTGCCAAAACTATAGTTTGTCAATAAGAAATGTGTGGAGTGGTTGAAAAACAAGTTTTAATGACTCCAACCTAGGGGCATGTAAACTTCTGACTTCAACTGTATATACCTTGTTTATCTCCAGGTATAGACAACAACGATACTCAGCCTTAAATTTGATCTGTTATTTACGTATTAGTGTACCTGAGGTTTGATTATAAACGTTGTTTGACTTGTTTGGAGAATTTTATTGATAACGTTTGGGATTAATTTTGTATGCATTTTCAAGAAGGGAAACAGGTGGATTATTGAATGAAGCGTGCCAGCTAAACTGAGTTTTTGGGGATATAAAGAAGGACTTTATCAAACAAAATGGCCATTTGTGATGTAGCTGGGACCTTTTGGAGTGCCAACAGAAGAAGATCTTCAAAGGTAAGGCATTTATATTATCGCTATTTCTAACTTTTGTGGCGCCCCTGCCTGGTTGAAAAATGTTTTTAATGCTTTTGTGTGCGGGGCGCTGTCCTCAGATAACCGCATGGTGTGCTTTTTCCATAAAGACTTTTTGAAATCCTACACAGCGGCTGGATTAACAAGAAGTTAAGCTTTATTTTGATGTATGACACTTGTATTTTCATCAAAGTTAAGTAAGACTATTTCTGAATTTGAATTTTGCGCTCTGCAATTTCACCGGATGTTGCCGAGGTGGGTCGCTAGCGGAACGCCTGCGCCAGAAAGGTTAAGAGACTTGGACCTCCTCTTTCGATATCTCACTCCTCTGTCACCATCTCTCTCCTACATACCCCTCTCTTACCCCCTCCCTCCCCCTCACCTTCTCCACCACATCTCTCTTCTCAGTGATGAGCTGCTGTGTGCGTTGGAAGGCAGCGTCTATGAGTGAGCGGACCTCCTGGTCTATGAGCTGTACACAGACAAACACACCTGGCCCTGCACTCACCAGTGAAGCCAGGTGTGAGGGCAGCTAGTTTCCTGGCCAAAGCTTCAGATGGACGCTCTGCCCTTTATGTCTGGTGGACCTGAGAGGAGGAGGAGGAGGAGAAGAAAGAGAAAGAGAGAGAGAGAGAGAGAGAGAGAGAGAGAGAGAGAGAGAGAGAGAGAGAGAGAGAGAGAGAGAGAGAGAGAGAGAGAGAGAGAGAGAGAGAAGAAGAGAGAGAGAGAGAATTTGAATTAGTGTAGGGATAGAAAGGGAAAAATAAGGGGGATCGGGTTTGACAGGGAGGAAGTGTAACACATTTATGGGAACGGATGACTGGCCCAGGCAGGAGAGGAAGAGGGAAACATTGACACCCTAGTCAGAAGGCCCAGCGGAGCAGCTTGCCTCCTATCCCTAATGGTTACTGTCCTCCGGATACATAACCTTTCGGTATATAGAAGCTCTCGCTCAGGCTGCAGTTAGTTTCCATGACAGACAGAAGACTGCAGGCCAGTGAGACCAGGCCAGAGCTGCCTACCATTGTACAGCTGGACTGGACTTTGGGGAAAATGGATCCCAGCCATCAGAAATAGCCTAGATCAGCCATCTCACCTCACTCACAAAGAGTACAACCACATGACATAACATGTTACTGCAATGTTGGGCACAGCTCAAATCAGACCGCTATCGACACAGATAAGACAATTAGGCAAGTTATGAGATCACTGATAATGGCAAAAACATTTTGCAGTCAGTGCTTTTGCACCTGTACTTTTGCCAAGGATGTGACCAAAAATATGTCTGTGCACTTAAAGTTCTCACTTCTAAAATGGCTTGATTACAAGGACGAATTGCGAGTACAAAAACCACAGGCAAGCTTTTACTGCAGTGCTGAGATGGGGTAATGTCAAACTGTAATCATGTTGGCAAGGGCTGTAGGGAGTGGTTTCACTACCCAGGGAAAGGGGACAAAAAGGGCTGTAGGGAGTGGTTTCACTACCCAGGGAAAGGGGACAAAAAGGGCTGTAGGGAGTGGTTTCACTACCCAGGGAAAGGGGACAAAAAGGGCTGTAGGGAGTGGTTTCACTACCCAGGGAAAGGGGACAAAAGGGCTGTAGGGAGTGGTTTCACTACCCAGGGAAAGGGGACAAAAAGGGCTGTAGGGAGTGGTTTCACTACCCAGGGAAAGGGGACAAAAAGGGCTGTAGAGTGGTTTCACTACCCAGGGAAAGGGGACAAAAAGGGCTGTAGGGAGTGGTTTCACTACCCAGGGAAAGGGGACAAAAAGGGCTGTAGGGAGTGGTTTCACTACCCAGGGAAAGGGGACAAAAAGGGCTGTAGGGAGTGGTTTCACTACCCAGGGAAAGGGGACAAAAAGGGCTGTAGGGAGTGGTTTCACTACCCAGGGAAAGGGGACAAAAAGGGCTGTAGGGAGTGGTTTCACTACCCAGGGAAAGGGGACAAAAAGGGCTGTAGGGAGTGGTTTCACTACCCAGGGAAAGAGGGACAGGGAAAGGGGAAAAAGGGCTGTAGGGAGTGGTTTCACTACCCAGGGAAAGGGGACAAAAAGGGCTGTAGAGTGGTTTCACTACCCAGGGAAAGGGGACAAAAAGGGCTGTAGAGTGGTTTCACTACCCAGGGAAAGGGGACAAAAAGGGCTGTAGAGTGGTTTCACTACCCAGGGAAAGGGGACAAAAAAAAAGGGCTGTAGGGAGTGGTTTCACTACCCAGGGAAAGGGGACAAAAAGGGCTGTACCCAGGGAAAGGGGACAAAAAGGGAGTGGTTTCACTACCCAGGGAAAGGGGACAAAAAGGGCTGTAGGGAGTGGTTTCACTACCCAGGGAAAGGGGACAAAAGGGCTGTAGGGAGTGGTTTCACTACCCAGGGAAAGGGGACAAAAAGGGCTGTAGGGAGTGGTTTCACTACCCAGGGAAAGGGGACAAAAAGGGCTGTAGGGAGTGGTTTCACTACCCAGGGAAAGGGGACAAAAAGGGCTGTAGGGAGTGGTTTCACTACCCAGGGAAAGGGGACAAAAAGGGCTATAGAGTGGTTTCACTACCCAGGGAAAGGGGATAAAAAGGGCTGTAGGGAGTGGTTTCACTACCCAGGGAAAGGGGACAAAAAGGGCTGTAGAGTGGTTTCACTACCCAGGGAAAGGGGACAAAAAGGGCTGTAGGGAGTGGTTTCACTACCCAGGGAAAGGGGACAAAAAGGGCTATAGAGTGGTTTCACTACCCAGGGAAAGGGGACAAAAAGGGCTATAGAGTGGTTTCACTACCCAGGGAAAGGGGACAAAAAGGGCTGTAGAGTGGTTTCACTACCCAGGGAAAGGGGACAAAAAGGGCTGTAGGGAGTGGTTTCACTACCCAGGGAAAGGGGACAAAAAGGGCTGTAGGGAGTGGTTTCACTACCCAGGGAAAGGGGACAAAAAGGGCTGTAGAGTGGTTTCACTACCCAGGGAAAGGGGACAAAAAAAGGTCTTAATCACATTCATTTCAGCCAGGGCTGTATGGGACTAGAATATGGAGACTAGACAGTGGTCTAACATAAATAGACCAGGAGTTTTTCACTGACCACATGACCCAACTGCAAAAAACTCTGGGCTCTAGTTAGAATTTATAGCGCAGGGTTTTTCCTGTTTTTTTTATTTTTATTTCACCTTTTTTTAACCAGGTAGGCTAGTTGAGAACAAGTTCTCATGTACAACTGTGACCTGGCCAAGATAAAGCAAAGCAGTGTGAACAGACAACACAGAGTTACACATGGAGTAAACAATTATTAACAAGTCAATAACACAGTAGAAAAAAAGAGAGTCTATATATACATTGTGTGCAAAAGGCGGTAGGAGAGGAGGTAGGCGAATAATTACAATTTTGCAGATTAACATTGGAGTGATAAATGATCAGATGGTCATGTACAGGTAGAGATATTGGTGTGCAAAAGAGCAGAAAAGTAAATAAATATAAACAGTATGGGGATGAGGTAGGTAAAAATTGGGTGGGCTATTTACCGATAGACTATGTACAGCTGCAGCGATCGGTTAGCTGCTCAGATAGCAGATGTTTAAAGTTGGTGAGGGAGATAAAAGTCTCCAACTTCAGCGATTTTTGCAATTCGTTCGAGTCACAGGCAGCAGAGAACTGGAACGAAAGGCAGCCAAATGAGGTGTTGGCTTTAGGGATGATCAGTGAGATACACCTGCTGTTCAGGTTAAACACCTTTCCCTAAACTCACAGGGCCAAGCTAGCTCGTTGCTGTGGTAATGGGGGTCAGGAGAGGCGGGACAGCACTGGACAGGCATGGCGTGCTAATGTCATGAGATATGCCGGCTGGCTCAGGCTGGGTAATCCCTCAATAGACTGCGCTGAAGATGCTAATCCAATGACAGGGTAGAAAACTCATTCTGTTTGGAGGCTGTGTTGACCAGAGAGGAAGAGTTGTCAGAGAGCAGAACCAGAACACCAGAGCAAAGAAAGCAAGGCTAATGCCACGTCATACAGGGGACTCTATTCCAGGTAAACCATGTTTAATCCAGGTAAACTACGCTCTTTGAGTCACAGTACTGAACACACTGATAAAGCACTTTTTAAGTAGCTTTAACTGTAGAAATAAACATCATTGTGTATACCCTATAGCGGCTAGGTAGCAGCATCTACCCAACTCCACATACTGTGACGTATATGTAGAATGCACTGTATATGTGAGGTACTGATAGAGTTGGACTCTGAAAGAGGGGCCAATGAATTGTCTGATTGTCTAACTTTAGCAGGGCCTAATCTGCCTCTACCTGTCGCCACTGATCAACACAGCCATTGTTACAGACTATCTGTACCTACTATAGTATTTAGATAATTGACATAATGTAGAGCAATGACAGAAATAAACAGGTCCTGGCCACACAGATGCTATTTATGGCGTGGACTGACTGTACCGTACCTATGTAAATCTGTCTGTCGAAGCGCCCAGGTCTCATCAGTGCTGGGTCCAGGATGTCTGGTCGGTTGGTTCCAGCCAGAAATCCACCCTGTTATCCAACTGTCCCTCTTCCTCCCCTCTCCACCAGGGCAGTACTCACCCTGGCTGGACCCACGCCAACAAACATCTCCTGGAACTCCGATCCGTTGGCGGTGATGAAGGGGACATTAGCCTCTCCGGCTGTGGCCTTGGCTAGCAGGGTCTTCCCTGTGCCGGGGGGACCCGACAACAATGCACCCTGGGAAGCACATGGTCATAGCTGGTATAAGTGGACACTCTTGTGAGTCCTTGGAGGTTAGAGTGCAGTGGTGACTGAGATGCAAAGGAAATGTCTATGCAAACAAACAGCCAATTAACTATAATCTCAGCTCTTCATACTGCATAGACAAATTAAACTGCACAGTGTTTTCCTGACATGGTCATGAAATCCAACACACTGCTATTTTTTCTCTTGGTGAGCATCATCCTGAACAACAGGTTAATCCGAGTAGTGTTTCAGATGCTGGTATGGTTTCTAAAGAAAGAGTTACCTTGGGGATCTTGGCTCCCAGGTCCTGGTACTGCCGGGGGTTCTTCAGGAAGTTGACAAACTCTAGGATCTCCAGCTTGGCCACTTCGCAGCCCTCCACATCCTTAAATCTCACGTCAATGTTGTCCTTCATGATCTTGGCCTTGGATTCGCCCATGCTGAAGGGGTTGCCCCGCCCCCCGCCACAGCCTCCTGCCATTGGTCCCTGGCGCATGGTGAAGAGCAGGAAGCCAACCAGCAACAGGGTTGGAAGAATGCTCATCAGGAAAGTACTATATATAAATAAAAGAGAGGAGAGATCAGCATTAAGGGGCCAATCGATCTATCAACATCTCCAGGGTCAGTGAGAGCATGATAGAGAGGACCTTCAAATGAGCTTCAACCCCACAGCTCCTAATCTGAACAACATTCAAATAAAGTCTTCCTGTTCCCACAGCTCTCCACCCATGCAATGGCCTAGACCTCATGATGTCTCACCCGTCGCTCTCGCTTCCATAGATCACAGGTACTCTGTGTGTAGAGTCCAGGCCCATCTCCTGCTGGGCCAGCTCCAGGTTGTGTTCAAACGTCTCCACGCTGCTGATGTTGAACCACAGGTAGCTCTGTGACACATAGAGAGACAAGGGGATGTGAACACACTTATAACTGTTGGCATTCCTCACTGGTTAAATTCTAAGCAAAACATTATGGAACGTAACCACATAAGACTAAAGAATACATCTAAATCCAAATGCTTATCTTACTAACTTGTAAACTCTATACATGTCTTGAAGTCCAAAGAAAGGGGACCTATCGATAGTAAAAAAAAAAAAAAAAAGACTCCCAAATGTCTCCCCTGTGATTATTTGGTACATACCACCTCTGATGTATTGACTCCATGCACTGGGATGACTCTGACATACTGTTTGTTGACTACCTCCAGACGGTCCACCTGTACAGAGAACACATCAGACACATCAAAGAATGAAGACCTCAGACTCACCGTTCCACACACAAACAATGACATAACAGCTCCAGGCATGAAAACACATGCAATAATACTTTACTTATGGGTCTTATAAAACGTTATTACATTGTAACTAGTGCAGAACAGTAATCTAGTATATCCCCCATCTCTCACCAGTCTTCTGGTCAGGTAGTTATTTACAAAGTCCTTCCAGGAGACCTCCTTCCCAGTCTCTCGGAAGTAGAAATACAGGAACGCAGAGGCCATGCCGGCGAATCTGATCGCGACATTGCGCGTGGTCTTCTCATCCCAGGGGAAATCATTCTGTCAGATTCAGAGAAAACAATGAGGGGAAACAGGGTGGAAATGATGTATACAGAAGACCGTCTCATCAACACACACACAAGCGAACACACAGACACAGTGTCTGAGTGGAAGCAGGCAGAGTGGGGCTCTGGCCACAGTCTGTCTCCCTCTCATGCAAACTGTCAACTCCCCCATTAGTAGTGTGATAAAAGGTGATCCTTTATCCTCTTACACAGCAGCCCTTCAGAAATAGAACTCAACTTTTTTTACTTTCCTTTCTCTTCCATTACATAACAGGCTGCCAAACAAGGCATTATTGACTGACGTGTTTATGTAGCGTCTCTGGTTCAGATCAGGTAGCTTAAGGGGTGGAAAATCAAACATGAATGATGACAGAGTGCTGTTGCTACGGAGAACACAGGCACACCTTGTTTGTTTACATGTCTGCTCTGTAGAAAGCGGAGGCTTTGAAAACAGACCTGGAAGCGTGTCCACCAGTCTGATTCATCCTTCCTTCCGCCACTCCTCCTCTCTCTCTCGCCACCTGCATTTGATCCCCCTTCTCCTCCGCCCTGAGATTCTGGCTCTTTGGTCTTCTCATCTAAACAAGCAAAATGACACAAGAAATTAAATCACAGACAACTGGCTGTCCATCATTGACATCCCAGTGTTTGAACAGTGTGCCAGTAGAGAGACAGGATATAGGCATTCAGTCATACCTCCGGTCTCTTCAGATGATTTGTTCACTCCAGGAGTGTCCTCACTCTTTGGGAAGAACTTCTCAAATCCTGAAGCAATTAAAACACGGAATTAGCATAGGGATTAAAGATGTAGGATGCAATCAAACAACAAGAAAAATGAATTGCACAGTCATCTGTAATTTCCATGGTCATTACATGCATTGATGATAACATAACATCAACACATTCCTGGTGTTGGAGTGATTTACCTCGTGGGGATTGGAACTGAGCAATCGAGCCAATGTGTAAATGCATTGATTTAATCCCATGGGATTGATTCTTTTTAATGTGGAACACTGAGGAGAGAGCAGGATTGGATTAACACAGCCTACCTTGAATCTCATATTTGAATGGGTTAACATATCTGCATTAGGCTACTGATATTCAACAATACACAGTTGAATACAATTCATTTGTTATTCACTGAATATTCTAATTATGCTCCCAAGCATTTAAATGGGTATAGCAACAGACTTACTTTTTATAGTTTACTCTCTGTTAGTCAGCCCCTCTACAAAACATTTTGGATGTGCATCATTTTTTTATCCCTTTTACTATTCACTGAATATAAAACACATCCACACATCATAATAACTGATTCTTATTATAGTAAATAATATTAAAACGTCCTTAATAAACAGATTAACTCATTGAACTGATGTTAGGCTATAAAAGCATCGATTTGGCAAAAGGCCCTAGAATGTTTCACGCAATTTGGGTCAAGGCTAGAAAAATAGGAAAGTCTCCGATACCGTTGCGACGGGATGCAGTTTATCACATTTACGTCAAAAGTAGACTTATTTTGCATTTTATCTAAACCTAACAAATTGTCCTAACTTTAACCAAATTATCATAAAATATTACGATAATTCTCCTAACCTGCTACGAAAAGTCAAATCTGACGTTAATTTGATAAAAACTGGAGAGATCCCTTCTAGCCATGACCCATAATGTGCTGCAGCGGAGACGAACCTTCCCCATAGAACGCAGCAACTCGATGTTATGAAATGAATGAGGGGGGAAAAGTTTCATAAACAAGGGATCTTTATGCAAGAAACTCTTTGTGACAAAGTTCATCAAGTAAAGGCAAACAAGGCTTAATCATACATTTGTAAATATATTGTAAATTTGGCATTAATGAATTATATCATTACATGGTTTTTTGCAAGTTGACGGCAGACGGAATTATTTAAAGAAATGACACCCTACCTTCGATGACGCGCTAACGTTACTGTAGCGAAAAGCTGCCGGGATGATGGCGCAGCCTCTGCCCCAAGCCTGCACCCCGTTCCGCAGGGGCACAACACTCACTGAAAGCAGCCCCATCATGCGAACCATATTTCGACTGATGCAGACAGAGTATCCCCCTGTTGCGGTAGATCGACTCCGAGCCTCAACTGTTTAAAACTAGCTACGATTACACAGAATGAGATAAACCAAGTCATCAACCATATATAAGCCTGACGTAAAATAATGTAAACAAAAAGTAACATTCACAAATACGTATCTATGCATCTATGATTGCTGTCAATCATTCGTGTTGTGAATTGTACAATAAGGAAATTCGATTAATTCTAGTTAAAGTATTCACATGTTATTGTTTTTATGTTCGTGCATTCCCACGACCTCATCGGGTCCTTCGAAGGACCAGACCGCTCCATTGCGATTGGTCAATATGCGTGGAACGAAAAAATATAAAAAATGCGTGGAACGATAACAACAAGTGAAGCTTATGAAAATGAGGGCGTTCTATTAACCCGAGCCGCAGTGCACATGTCTATGAACGAGCAAACGCGGTGAAGCGCCCTTCTCAAACCTTACAATAATCTGTAAGGTTGTCAACAAGGTAGCAAGGTCCATAAATGTACATTTCCTGTCCATAACACATATGTTCGAATTTTCGAACTAGTTTTCATTGGGATGGGAAGGCAGATAAAGCATTTTTATAAAAAAATAAAAAAATCACTTGTGCATGTGAAAATACCGAATCATACTCTTCACTCCACGTGCTTGATCTAGCCTCGGCTATGTGACTTTTCTTTGGAGCCTACTTCACCGTGGGCTTTGAACCACGGATGTGGGGGGCACCTGGCTCACCCCAAGGAGGCAGAACGGTTCCAAAACGAACGCACACCTGCCCAAACTCCTGCCACCAGGGTAACCCGGGCCAGATAATTGAATCTCTTCATTCACTGGTCACATTTTCCACGATGATCAGTCAGAAACAATCTTTATATACAGTTTACTGTTGGTACACTGTTCAAAACAGCATTTAGTATGGCCACGGCACATAGTAATATTTGCATTAGCCTCTGCCACAGGCCTGGAGCCAAGGGCTACATTGGCAAAGGCTGCCACAGTGTCAGCTAAAACAACTCCTCACAACAGAATTCATTAGTACATTATTCATGCTTAATGTCACATGACCTTACAATTCATGTTTATATCTGGATTTTCACTAACACATGGAACATTACACTTGCATGTTATCAAGAACATTATGCAGAGAAAAACATAACACGGCCAAACACGCATTATTTTAAAACAAATAATTTGTCAACATAAACATTTACACGCTCATGTGTCCAGAAGTATCATTGGTCAGCTCAAGGAATGTGCCATACTTTGAGGCGGGCTGCAAACCACCCCACAACAATACTGTTAAATAAATGACTTGATCAATGGGTAAATGCACACAGTGTTCAACTAGATTTCCAAACATTTCAGCACACAATGTCAAATTAAGATATAGTTAATCAGCACATCATAATGAGCTCTCCTTGACTTTACCCTCTTGACATTGTTTACATGACTGCCCAATAATTCTACTGTGAAAAAGTACTGCGTTAAAGTTCCCTAAGACATAACATACAAACCACATGTTCTCTTAAGTGTTTCAGGCAGATAATTTTGTTTGAACAAACAAATAATCAAAACCAATTTTAGTGTCATTGTCCATCACGTAACACATTGTTTCACAACAGGGGGTGAAATACCTCATGCCCCTAGGGAAGTAGTTTTGAAGAACTATGACCTAACCTCACTAGAAATACCTGGCTCTTATTATCAATGCCAGTTAAGGCCTGTAGGTGAATGGTAGTTTTTGTTAAATTCCAAATTTGTTAACAGTAATCAATTTAACACCTACTTCAGGGTAGTTAAAGATATAGATTGTTAAGAGGTAAAGACAGTCATGTGACCCACATTGCAATTCATGCCTGCAACATGATGCCCATACAGTACTCTCACACAGTAACACACATACTGAACAACATTGGTTTAGTGTTTCTGTGGGCTATACAATGCAGCCAGTCTCAGAGTATAACACTTCATTACCGGATCATATAAAACTCTAGTATCCTACCACCATCTTCCGTAGTCCACTGAACTGGAACAAAGTAATTTGAAAACATCCCCACAAAAAAAAACAGAGAGAGCAAGAGGGAAAGCTATTAATGTTTGTGTCAGAAAAATGTCTTGATGGTCCTCAACATAAGAAAAAGTGCCATGGTCGCTCCTACAGGTGGTCAGTCACAGTGACAGGGTTAAATCGACAGGGCTACGTGTCTTTCGGATACGGCGGATCGTCGTGCTTGCGTTCAGTCATCCGGGCACATTTCGGGCAAGTTGTGGAATTGTCATAGAAACAGTCCCTGAAGAGAAACAGCACACAGCACATAGTCAAGTGTCAGCCAAACACTGATATTATACATGAACACTACATATATCTTATAAACATGTCTGCCAGTGGAGGATGGTGGGAGGCGCTATAGGAGGAATGGCTCAATGTAATGGCTGGAATGGAATAAGTGCAACAGTCAAACATGTGGTTTCCATATGTATGATGTGTTTGATACCGTTCCATTCATTACAATGGGCTTGTCTTCCTATAGCTCCTCCCATCAGCCTCCTCTGGTGTCCACAGATAAGGGACTGACCTGTGGAAGACAGCAGAGCAGTCGTGGCACACTGAGGTGTGGCTGTCAAACGGGAACAGGATGTCTCCCTCCTTACACAGCTCACACATAAAGCCTTTGGCTTGGCACCGCTGGAGAGGGCAAAAGACAGGGCACAGCTCAGTATCACAGGTCTCTACAGCTTCAGCTAAACATCTGCCTGCTCCATTGGTTTTCTCCCCAGAATGAGTCGGGTTCTTCCTCACCTTTGTGACAGACAAGTACTGTATACAACTCACGTCACAGTCCAGTTTGATGTGCTTGGCAAAGGTAGTGTGGATCTCTGTGAGAGAGCAGCTGAGTCTGCCACTAGAGATGTCAATCAAATCCTGCAGTGAGTACATGTCATTGTTCTCCACAAAGTGCTGGCGATCATGGAGCTAAGAGGGGAAGGGACATTCAAATAAATAAATAAATTAGATAGGAGAGACGGAGCTGAAACATTTCCATATCAATTCAATTAGGTTAACTGAATGTTAATTAACAGAATGTAATAACTAAAAGCAATGCGTGAAATTTGAGCCCCTTTCACTGGAAAAACAAACCCTTACTTGGGACAATATTTTCTAACACTTTTTTATTTATTTTTACATTTGCATATGAACTAGAATAATCCCCTCTGGTGCTGTATGTATCATAAACCATAACTGCTCACAACTAAGCCTACATACGACTGTATGCATGTCAGAATGTACAGTAGCTGTGTAACGTCGAGGTCATCCATTAACTCACATAACTTGCATATTGACATTTATGTGGCCTAGCATTACCAAGACAATTACCCCTACCTAAACTCAGCAACAAACAAAAAAACTGCCCTTTTTCAGGACCCTGTCTTTCAAAGGTCATTTGTAAAAGTCCAAATAACTTCACAGATCTTCATTGTAAAAAGGTTTATACACTGTTTCCCATTCTTGCTCAATGAACCATAAACAATTAATGAACATGCACCTGTGGAACGGTCATTAAGACACTAACAGCTTACAGACGGTAGGAAATTAAGGTCACAGTTCTGAAAACTTAGAACACTTAAGAGGCATTCTACTGACTCTGAAAAACACTAAAGAAAGATGCCCAGGGTTCCTGTACATCTGCGTGAACGTGCCTTAGGCATGCTGCAAGAGAGGCATGAGGACTGCAGATGTGGCCAGGGTAATACATTGCCATGTCAGTACTGTGAGACACCTAAGACAGCACTACAGGGAGACAGGACAGACACCATCGCTGGACCAGACAGGACTGGCAAAAAGTGCTCTTCACTGACGAGTCGCGGTTTTATCTCACCAGGGGTGATGGTCGGATTCATGTTTATCTTTGAAGGAATGAGTGTTAAACCGATGCCTGTACTCTGGAGCGGGATCGATTTGGAGGTGGAGGGTCGTCATGGTCTGGGGCGGTGTGTCACAGCATCATCGGACTGAGCTGGTTGTCATTGCAGGCAATCTCAACACTGTGCGTTACAGGGAAGACATCCTCCTCCCTCATGTGGTACCCTTCCTGCAGGCTCATCCTGATGTAACAGTATAACTTTAGACCGTCCCCTCGACTATACCCGGGCGCGAACCAGGGACCCTCTGCACACATCAACAACAGTCACCCCTCGAAGCATCGTTACCCATCACTCCACAAAAGCCGCGGCCCTTGCAGAGCAAGGGGAACTACTACTTCAAGGTCTCAGAGCAAGTGACGTCACCGATTGAAACGCTATTTTAGCGCGAACACCACTAACTAGCTAGCCATTTCACATCCTTTACACTGACATGACCCTCCAGCATGGCAATGCCACCAGCCATACTGCTAATTCTGTGAGTGATTATCTGCTAAACAGGAAAGTCAGTGTTCTGCCATGGCCAGCGAAGAGCCTGGATCTCAATCTGATTGAGCACATCTGGGACCTGTTGGATCGGAGGGTGAGGGCTAGGGCCATTCCCGGGAAATTTCAGGTACCTTGGTGGAAGACTGGGGTAACATGTCACAGCAAGAACTGGCAAATCTGGTGCAGTCCATGAGGAGGAGATGCACTGCAGTACTTAATGCAGCTGGTGACCACACCAGGTACTAACTGTTACTTTTGATTTTGACCCCTCTTTGTTCAGGGACACATTTTTCCATTTCTGTTAGTCACATGTCTGTGTAACTTGTTCAGTTTATGTCTCAGTTTTTGAATCTCACGTTCATACAAATATTTACACATTAAGTTAGCTGAAAATAAACACAGTTGACAGTGAGAGGACGTCTCTTTTTCTGTTGAGTTTATATATTTAAACATATCTACTTCCATTTCCCCGTACCCTTGAACATCGACTCTGTAATCCATATACACTGAACAAAAATATAAAACGCAAAATGCAACAATTTCAAAAGTTTTACTGAGTTAAAGTACATAAAGAAATCAGTTCATGGCTGTGCGAAAAACGCTGGATATTGGCAGGAGTTGGAACATGCTGTTGTACATGTCATACCAGAGCATCCCAAACAGGCTCAATGTCTGGTGAGTATGCAGGCCATGAAGAACTGGAAAATGTTGTCCATAGTTTATGCCTTCCCATACTATAACCCCACCACCAACAGCAAACCACTCACCCAATCGACACCATACACACTGTCTGCAATCTGCCCGGCACAGTTGAAACCGGGATTCATCTGTGAAAAGCACACTTCTCCAGCATGCCAGTGGCTATCGAAGTTCGTTATGATGCCAAACTGCAATCAGGTCAAGAAACCCAGTGAAGACGGCGAGCACACAGGTGAGCTTCCCTGAGATGGTTTCATGAGAGTTTGCAGAAATTATTCGGTTGTGCAAACCCACAGTTTCATCAGTTGTCTGGATGGCTGGTCTCAGATGATTGCACAGATGGAGGTCCACGGCTGGCGAAGTAACATGTGGTCTGCAGTTGTGAGGCCAGTTGGACATATTCTCTAAAACGATGGCTTATTGTAGAGAAATTAACATTAAATTCTCTGGCAACAGCTCTGGGGTGACATTCCTGCTGTCAGCATGCCAATTGCACGCTCCCTCAACTTGAGACATCTGTGGCATTGTGTTTTGTGACAAAACTGCACATTTTAAAGTGGCCTTTTATCATCCCCAGCACAAGGTGCACCTGTGTAATAATCAGCTTCTTGATAATGCCACACCAGTCAGGTGGATGGATTAACTTGGCAAAAGAGAAATACTCACTAACACATTTGTGCAAAGCATTTGAGAGAAATATGCTTTTTGTGCACATGGACAATTTCTGGGATGTTTTATTTCAGCTCATGAAACATGGGACCAACACTTTACATGTTCCGTTTATGTTTTTGTTCAGTATTTATAGCCAATCTATAATTGCTCATCGTGCACTTATTCCTTGTGTTAATTGTTTTTTTTCTATTATTATAAACATGTACATTACCAGTCAAAAGTTTGGACACCTACTTATTCAAGGGTTCTTCTTTATTTTTTCTACTTTGTAGAATAATAGTGAAGACATCAAAACTATGAAATAACACACATGGAATCATGTAGTAACCCCCCCCCCTCCAAAAAAAAAGTTTAAAAAAAAAATATATATATTTTATATTTGAGATTCTTCAAATAGCCACCCTTTGCCTTGACAGCTTTGCACATTCTTGGCATTCTCTAAACCAGCTTCATGAGGTAGTCACCTGGAATGCATATGACAAGGTAAGGAGGTATACAGAAAATAGCCATATTTAGTAAAAAAAACAAGTCTATATTATGGCAAGAACAGCTCAAATAAGCAAAGAGAAATGACAGTTCATCATTACTACTTTAAGACATCTTCATGGCAGTCAATACAGAACAAAGAACTTTGAAAGTTTCTTCAAGTGCAGTCGCAAAACCCATCAAGCGCTATGATGAAACTGGCTCTCATGAGAACCGCCACAGGAATGGAAGACACTGAGAATAATTTAATTAGAGTTACCAGCCAAAATAAATGCTTCACAGAGTTCAAGTAACGGACACATCTCAACATCAACTGTTCAGAGGAGACTGCGTGAATCAGGCCTTCATGGTCGAACTTCGACAAAGAAACCACTACTAAAGGACACCGAAAAGAAGAGACTTGCTTGGGCCAAGAAACACAAGCAATGGAAATTAGCCCGGTAAAAATGTGTACATTGGTCTGATGAGTCCAAATTGGAGATTATTGGTCCTAACCGCCGTGTCTTTGTGAGACGTGGTGTGGGTGAACGGATGATCTCCGCATGTGCATTTCCCACCGTAAAGCATGGAGGAGGAGGAGGTGCTTTGCTGGTGACACAGTCTGTGATTTATTTCGAATTAAAGGCACACTTAACCAGCATGACTATCACAACATTCTGCAGCGATACACCATCCCATCTGGTTTGGGCTCAGTGAGACAATCATTTGTTTTTCAACAGGACAATGACCCTTCAGGCTGTGTAAGGACTACTTAACCAATAATTAGAGTGATAGAGTGCTGCATCAGATGACCTGGCATCCACCCCCCCGACCTCAACCATATTGAGCTGGTTTTGGATGAGTCGGACAGCAGAGAGAAGGAAAAGCAGCAGACAAATGCTCAGTATATGTGGGAACTCCTTCAAGACTGTTGGATAAGCATTCCAGGTGAAGCTGGTTGAGAGAATGCCAAGAGTGTGCAATGTTGTCATCAAGGCAAAGGGTGGCTATTTGAACAATCTCAAAAACAAATAAATACATTTTATATAACACTTTGGTTACTACATGATTCCATATGTACTATTTCATAGTTTTGATGTCTTCACTATTATTCTACAATGTAGAAAATAGTACAAATAAAGAAAAACCTTTGAATGAGTAGGTGTTCTAAAACTTTTGACTGGTAGTGTGTGTATATTTATTTATTTATTGTATTCTTTATTGTTGGGAAGGGCCCATAAGTAAGCATTTTACTTAGTCTACATCTGTTGTTTACAAAGCATGTGATAATTTAAACTTGATTTGATTCTTATATCAGTATGTTATTAATAAAAGGCCAGAGGGTGGCGCTGTTGCAGCCCATACTATCAGCCATGACCTCAGCAAAAATTGGTTCCTCTGGGTTGTTTAAAAATAAATACTGCTGCAAGACCTTTATGCAAAGCACTGGACACAAATGCAATGCCCTTTATGATGTTGTGGGGGTGTTGGGATGATGTGTTGATATTGCGGGGATGTTGCTGACCTGCAGTAGCAGCCGTGCCTCCATGGCCTCCTTACAGGTGATGAAGTAGGGCTTCATCAGTAGGATGTCCTGACGGAGCTTCTGCAGGGAGGACCACATTCACACACAAGCCATCAGACACACCCTGATTCCATGGGCCAATGTCAGACACAACATGTTCTTTGGGAAATCGCTTTGAATGTGCACCCCACCCCATATTTCTAATTTCATGGAACTATTTTTTTTATATACCATAAGCAAGTGTTTTTCCTTCTCTGGCCCGACAATCTGCCCAATGACAGAAACAGCTGTCTATCTCCCTCAGTATTCTAATCCCTCACCACAAAACACACTGGCACAAATTGAACTGCTGACTGGTGAGAATCTCCTGAAAACAAAAGCCTGGTCTACTGTTTGATAGTACAAACAAGGAAGAGCTACCAAAACAAGTTCTATAGCAAACCCAGACTTCATCCCAGTTTATATGGAGTGGAAATAGAGGGCAAACCAAAAACTGTACAAAAAGACAAAAACAAATTTTAATGAATATATGGCACAAAAAGAATCCCTGTTGCTGATATGTCACCTACCCTGATCTCCACTAGTTCCTCCACAAAGTTGAAGAGCAGTGGGTTGACCTCCCTCAGTTTCAATACAGGCCGAGGTAACATCAGGGCCAGGTAACGCATGGAGGAACGACATACCTGACCAGAGAGCAGGGGACACTGTTAGTGATAAAACTGCACAGAATGCAAATAGTCAAACACAGACATTAAGAAAACAGTGTTTTAATGTGTTCTGTCTCCATGTGATTCACTGTGATAGGGTTCTATGCTCTCAACATTATTATTCCCTGCTTCAGGCCTGGTTCTTCAGTGATTTTTATCCATTACACGGTCACCAAAGGAAACAGTGGTGCATTCTCTTACCAGTTGCACATCATGTAATATAATGTAGAGTTTGTTGAAGGGCCTCGCTGTGTGAAAAACAGTGTGCTATTAGCATCTCTCTTTGGTACCTTGCGTGGCTCAAACTCCCAGTTGTGGATGACGCGTGCAGGGATGACAGCGGTGTCATTCCAGTGGCAGGTGCTGCAGTAGTACTGGCCCGTGTAGTCACACTGCCTGGCCTCGCTGGGCACGCCCCCTGCAGGACAACACAGTGCAGCATGGGGCTCTGTGAGTGATTATAACACCACGCCACACAACTCTCACTGACGTAACCGTCTCAGAGACAACTCTCACAGTCACACACAAATCACTGATCATGCAACACTGTCACACAACAGAACAAATATTTTTCTAATCACAGCTATGCTGAGTTGTAGTAAATGCTCTAGCTAAATCTCTTTAGATCCCCACAGAGGAACACTAACACTTATTGGGCTCTTGTACAGTACAGTAGGTTTAGTCACATTAGTCTGTGAGAGGAGAAGAATGTCCACACAGCCCTAAAGGCCATTGACCCAGAGGTTAGGCATTGCTTTTATAACTGTGATTGTGTTATTAATACAACAAGGGTCCATAGACATCATGCCCATATATTTCAATTTGTGCTGACTGCTAATTGGCTATCAAGTCGGCCTCATAAAGGCTGAACACTCACTTAGTGACACAGGTGTGCGGCACTCGGCACAGCGGTAGTCCTGCCGGTCCAGCCCGATCTCTGGGCAGATGCTGAGCTCGTACTCTGACTTGTGGCTGACCTTTGACCTCACACAGGGCTTGTTGATGAGGTTCAAGCACTTGCTATGGCAACGGTAGTAACAACCTGCGAGAGGAACAGGGAGACAGAGATTAGTCAACAGCGAACTACTGTTTTAAAATTCAATATATGACTTAAGATTTGAGAGAAAGTTGGCCTTACAGTACACCAATTCATTCAATCTCTCTCTCCAACTCAATTAATTAATCAGGGCCAACGTCGACCAATAGAAGGCCTCAAGAGGGCAGTGTTGCCTAGCAACTGAGCACTATTCAGTTTTGGTTGCTTAGCAATGCTCTCTTTTATATGTTTACCCAAATTCAGCCATACAGCTGCAACTGTTCAGTGTCCATGAGGTTTTACCACTGAGAACATTTTGGCTTAGTTTTAATGCATTCCCACCTGTGCAGGTGTACCAGGTCTGGATGAGGCCCCAGATGATAGTGCTGCACTTGTCACACGTCTGTTTCACACTCTTGCTCTTCTCCTTGGAGAAACGATGCTCCAACACCACCCTCAGGTTTGGCTCATCCTCTTCAGGGTCCTGTTGAGTGACAAAGAGCAGAGCCAATCAGAACCCAGCACAAGAGCACAGCATTGTGTCAGAGGCCTACACTACAGTCTGTTATTAATCAACTGAATGAGTTCACTGCAGCACTTTCAACCCACTCGTTCTGTGTGTGAATGACACCAAAACAACCCATATTTAAAACAATTCAGGCAATCCCAGCAGAATCCAGACACTTCATGAGCTATAAGGGGTGGTTTCACATGTTTTTTTTTAAAGTTAGATGTGACAACCACAGAGAGTGACATAAAATGAGGAAACAGGGACATGAAGACCAAAACAAGACTTACAGTGCCTTCAGAAATTATTCATACCCCTTGACTTATTCCACATTTTGTTGTTAGTCTTGCCATAGATTTTCAAGCTGATTTAAGTCAAAACTAACTAGGCCACTCAGGAACATTCAATGTCATCTTGGTAAGCTAATCCAGGTGTATATTTAGCCTTTTGTGTCAGGTTATTATCCTGCTGAAAGGTGAATTTGTCTCCCAGAGTCTGTTGGAAAGCAGACTGAACAAGGTTCTCTATGATATTGTCTGTGCTTAGCTCTATACCGTTTATTTTTATCCTGAATAAAACTCTCTAGTCCTTGTCGATGACAAGCATACCCATAACATGATGCAGCCACCACCATGATTGAAAATATATAGATGGGTATTCAGTGATGTGTTTGCCCCAAACATAACACTTTGTATTCTGGACATGAAGTCAATTTCTTAGCCACATCTTTTGCAGTTTTACTTTAGTGCCTTACTGCAAACAGGATGCATGTTTTGGAATATTCTTATTCCATACAGGCATCCTTCTTTTCACTCTGGAATTTAGGTTTGTATTGTAGAGTAGCTACAATGTTGTTGATCCATCTTCAGTTTACTCCCATCACAGCCTTTAAACTCTGTAACTGTTTTAAAGTCACCATTGGCCTAATGGTGAAATCCCTGAGCGGTCTCCTTCCTCCCCGGCAACAGAGTTAGGAAGGGCACCTGCATCATTGTAGTGACTGGGTGTATTGATATGCCATCCAAAGTGTAATTAATAAGTTTACCATGCTCAAAGGGATATTTCAATGTCTTTTTTAAATTTATTTTTTACCAATATGTGCCCTTCTTTGCAAGGCATTGGAAAACCTCCCTGGTCTTTGTGGTTGAATCGGCGTTTGAAATTCATTGCTCGACTGAGGGACCTTACAGTTAATTGTGAGTGTGGGGTACAGATATATGGTAGTCATTTAAAACAATTATGTTAAACACGATTATTGCACACTATTATTGAACACTATTATTGAATCCATGCAACTTGTGACTTGTTAAGCAAATGTTTACCTCCTGAACTTATTTAGGCTTGCCATAACAAAAGGAGTTGAATACTTATTGACTCAAGACATTTCAGCTTTTCATTTAATTCATTTGTAAACATTTCTAAAAACATAATTCCACTTTGACATTATTGGGTATTGTATGTAGGCCAGTGACACAACATCTCAATTTAATACATTTAAAATTTAGGCTGTAAAACAACAAAATGTGGAAAAAGTCGAGGGGTGTGACCACTTTCTGAAGGCACTGTATGTTGCACACTAATATTGTATTGACATTTCAAGAGGTTAGTGAATGATTTGTGAATGGTTCATGCATACACAGTTCACAAGTGCTCTGAAAAAAAAAAAACTTAAGTTGGTTGACTCTTCTACGTAGATACATCTACCTCCCATGACTAATTTCTTACCCCCGTAACTCATGGTCTCTGGGTAGTTCAATACTTCCCTCCAGCCTCCCCTCTGGTCTTACCTTGAGCTCCTGTAGTTTGAGGCGTAGGTGGATGAGTTTGACCACAGTGTCCTTCTGTCTCTCTGAATGCTCAGGCAGCTCCAGGATTAATCTCTTACACTCCTCTATGGCCATCTTCAGCTGCTCAATGTCCAACGCTACAAACGAGCCCTACACGGGGACATACAGTAAAAACACACACACACAATACAGTGGGGCAAAAAAGTATTTAGTCAGCCACCAATTGTGCAAGTTCTCCCACTTAAAAAGATGAGGCCTGTATTTTTCATCATAGGTACACTTCAACTATGACAGACAAAATCAGAAGAAAAAAAAATCCAGAAAATCACATTGTAGGATTTTTAATGAATTTATTTGCAAATTATGATGGAAAATAAGTATTTGGTCAACAACAAAAGTTTCTCAATACTTTGTTACATACCCTTTGTTGGCAATGATAGGTCGTCAAACATTTCTGTAAGTCTTCACAAGGTTTTCACACACTGTTGCTGGTATTTTGGCCCATTCCTCATCTTCAATGCCCTTGCTGATGGAAGGAGGTTTTCACTCAAAATCTCACGATACATGGCCCCATTCATTCTTTCCTTTACACGGATCAGTCATCCTGGTCCCTTTGCAGAAAAACAGCCCCAAAGCATGATGTTTCCACCCCCATGCTTCACAGTAGGTATGGTGTTCTTTGGATGCAACTCAGCATTCTTTGTCCTCCAAACACAACGAGTTGAGTTTTTACCAAAAAGTTATATTTTGGTTTCATCTGACCATATGATATTCCTCCAATCTTCTTCTGGATCATCATTCTTCTGGATCAGGATTTGAGTCCCTGGCGGCGTAGTGTGTTACTGATGGTAGGCTTGGTTACTTTGGTCCCAGCTCTCTGCAGGTCATTCACTAGGTCCCCTCATGTGGTTCTGTGATTTTTGCTCACCGTTCTTGTGATAATTTTGACCGCACGGGGTGAGATCTTGCGTGGAGCTCCAGATCGAGGGAGATTATCAGTGGTCTTGTATGTCTTCCATTTCCTAATAATTGCTCCCACAGTTGATTTCTTCAAACCAAGCTGCTTACCTATTGCAGATTCAGTCTTCCCAGCCTGGTGCAGATCTAAAATGTTGTTTCTGGTGTCCTTTGACAGCTCTTTGGTCTTGGCCATAGTGGAGTTTGGAGTGTGACTGTTTGAGGTTGTGGACAGGTGTCTTTTATACTGATAACAAGTTCAAACAGGTGCCATTAATACAGGTAACGAGTGGAGGACAGAGGAGCCTCTTAAAAGAAGAAGTTACAGATCTGTGAGAGCCAGAAATCTTGCTTGTTTGTAGGTGACCAAATACTTATTTTCCATCATAATTTGCAAATAAATTAATTAAAAAATCAAACAATGTGATTTTCTGGATTTTGTCTGTCATAGTTGAAGTGTACCTGATGAAATTATGAAAATTACAGGCCTCTCATCTTTTTAAGTGGGAGAACTTGCACAATTGGTGGCTGACTAAATACTTTTTTGCCCCACTAAGTCCATGCATGGGCAAACACGGGCACCAAATCTCACATTAACACATACTGATTGCCATTTAAACTGCACATAGACAAATGTATCCATCACAGTCGTGTTTTCAATATGAATTACTTTTCATGCAACCACACCGACTGGTCAGTGGTTCACCAACATCCAAAATGGCCGTATAAGGATTGTCCTTACGACAGGTCGAGAGAAGTGGTCCTCTGCCAGTCCCAGGTCCATGGCTCGGTCCAAACTCTGGCTTCGGCTCTCAGAGGAGAAGAGCTCAGGTCTCAGCTCTGAGAAAAGACAGACAAGAAGTACTGTAAGCATTGTTCTCTCTCGCACACACACAAACACAACCTTTTACAGAACACACATTTGTCTAAAAGGAGTTTCACCCTCTGAGTGGATAAAGCAGTCACAAGATACTGTTTTTATACAAATACGTGCTCTGTTTTAAACCAGAGGGAAACAGGGAAGGACTACTGCCTTTGAAGTGCTAAACGTTGCTCGGTAACAGACTTAAGGCTATACAGCCTCAAGATTAACAGGAAGATATGGTTAACCTAACAGTCCCACTATACGGATGTGGGCCAGACATCAGTTTACGCTCCCACAATTTCCACCTCACCTATTGGATTTAACAAAGGCTATCGTCCCTGATATGCAATAATGTTATTCTTCTTCGTAAAATTATTTGGGACACATTTATGCTACTTCATTAAAGGCTTTGACAACAAAGAACTTAGAATTATAGTACAAAGGCAAGTCATGGCAGATAGAAGCTTTATTCTCTGACACCAACTCAAATGTGGGTTTCTGTATTATCAGACTAATCACACAGATCAAAGCATTCTGACAAAAAAAAATTATTTGACCTTTATTTAACTAGGCAAGTCAGTTAAGAACAAATTCTTATTTTGAATGACGGCCTAGGAACAGTGGGTTAGCTGCTTGTTCAGGGGCAGAACGACAGATTTTTACCTTGTCAGTTCGGGGGTTTGAACTTGCAACCTTCCGGTTACTAGTCCAATGCTCTAAACACTGGGCTACCCTGCCGCCCCATTCTCCTTGGTTTAGCTCGGCTCCCAATTTCAGCACCAGAGCATACACAGTTCAGCTCTTCAGGCATTAAATCAAAGGGAGTGCTGGTAGGCTTGGGGGCATGTAAACGGATCAAATATTTAAAGCCTTAGAGGAACCTGAGAGAGGCTTTAAGCCATTTTGTGTGGTTTTGTGCCAGGGTACCAGACATTGGCTGAGGGCTATAGCCTCTTTGAAACTCTAAGCTTTTACATCTCCAAAGACCACTTCCTGATTAAAAGCTGCTTCCCAAAGCTTTTACTTTTGGCTGTAACAGACGCCTCAACACAGTAAGAAACCGATCAATTAGGCCTAAAGATCCAGAGGGACAAGATTCCCCTCCTATCATCATAAAAAATATATATAATGAAAATACAGAGATGCTACACATGACATTTGCAATTACATCAACAGTTAGCCTGGACCACAAACAGATGTCTACCCTCGGCAAGAAGCATTTTGGGTGTCTAACAATTGACTAGTTCATCAGATAGACCTAAAGCCAGAACATATCATTACAAACAAACATTCAGCAGGTAGTAGTCTCAAGTTAGCCTGTATCAAGTAAACCCATAGCTAATCTCCCTATCTAGGCCTGCATATTGTTTGTACCTGCATACACCTCAGATGACATCATGGTAGCGAGAGACAAGATATCCTGAGTCGCTGGCTGCCAGAGAGCTGGAGAGGCAGACAGATGCAGCTGAAGCCTAGGCAGTGTTCTAGTGAACTGAGCTAAGTGTAGGCATATGATTACAGGAATCGTTCTGAACCACAGTACTACCTAATGCTCCTGTCTCAGTTCCTCTCATTACTTTTGGCCCACAACTACAGATCCAGGGTCAGTTGGTGTTGTTGATGAGCTCATAATGGTTAGGGCGCTGTTGCAAGATTGTTGCTTAATATCTGATTTAGTACCAGAGATGGAAAAAACAGCAGCCTTCTTCCTCTTTCAGTCTATGCTGTTGTTCAGCTGTAGTCAGTCAGTCACATCATTTCAAAATGTATAGATTGTTCCATCTCTTGCAGACTATAGTTCGGCAGACAATGCTTGCTCTGGTACAGGTTGCAGCTCTAATCTTGCAGATGCAGCCTGGCTGCACAGACAACATGAACTGACTTCACACCAGGCTACTGCACTACTGCTGCAGTGTCATCAGGTTGTCGGCCCATCCATTCTCCAGGCCATTGCTGAGATGAGCAAAACACACAGAATCTGCCTCTGCAATCTCGTCTCATCACATGGCAATCACATTCAGCACTGGTGTTAATTCATTTCACATGTATACTGGGACCCATCAATGAACTAAGCTACTACCCAACGCGCCAGTCAAACTCACCATCTTGAGGGTTTGTTTTACCCCCTGTGGGTCCGCCCTCCCCCTCCTCCCCCCGGTCAAAGGGGTTGAGGCGGGCTTGGCGAAAAGAAGCAGGTCTCTCATGATATTCCATCTCACAGGCTACATCTGTGGAAGACACACAACACATGGTCAGTCATGAACCAGAAGGACGAGAGACACACGGACTAGGCTACGTTCCACCAAGCCAAGCCTTAAGAGAAAAGGGGGGGTCGATATCACTTGACACTCCCTCAAGGACAAAGTGGATATTTTATACCCAGTCAATATGGCTGTATTGACATTTATTGCTTTGGTATTTGATAATGTGAGTGTTGTTCGTCCCTGTTTTATAGACAAAGGTGAGCTACCATAAGCATGAGGAAATGGGTACAGAGAATTGGTACTCAGGCATTGTTGATATGCCATGTTATGATGTATTGTAGGGATCAGATATTGACACATGTAATATGCATTATCACAGACACATAACTGTAGCACAGTCAGAGCTGCAGGATCAGCTCAGATGAGCACCCACACTGTCTGAAAACAAGCAAGACTCCCATTAAAAGTAATAGTTTAGAGGGTTGTCAATGTTTTTGCTTTGACTTATAGCCTAAACATGTCCTCAAATACTAGTTTATAATTTTACATACATTTTAGAAGCTATTTTATCAGAGGTGGGACCAAGTAACTATTATTCGAGTCACAAGCAAGTGTCAAGTCACAAGATGAGCCTCAAGTCGAGTCCCAAGTAGAACGGTTCAAGACTCGAGTCAAGTACAAGTCGTGCATTCTAAGAGCAAGGCAATTCCAGTCACAATTTTAAGTTAAGTCTCAAGTTTTTTTTAAATTAAAAAGTATACATTCAACGCCTTGTTCAACTACAAATCTTTATTTATTGGGTCTACCAGACATACCTTTGGATTATACCTTTGGACCTTGCAGCAGTCATAAGGGCGTGACATCAGCAGAAGACACTCAACATGCTCAGAGTGTAGACCTATTTACACCTTGGTGATCCAATGGTGAAAGCGCCATATCATACAAAATATACAAATAGATTTACCTAATATACACCGGCAATAGCCTCTGCATCAGGCTTAACCTGTCCTATCTGAACAGACACAGGTCGAGGGCAAGACTGTACAGCCTCCCCCTGAGAAAGCAAATCGAATCAAACAGGAGCTCAAACAGGTAGACCTACATTATATAAGCACTTGGCACCCAAGACCATACAATTAGCAATTACAACCAATAAACTGGTTCTAAAATGTAAAAGGAAAATTTCCACATCCGTCTTAAATCAGACTTAATGATTATTCATGATATTTCAACACCATGCATTCATGGAACAATCACTTGTTCACGCACAACAAACATGACAGATATAAGACACAGATACACGGAACTCCGACATAATCAGGGAATTATGAACAAAGGAAACCATACATTGAAATAAACATTACTTCTACCTCATGAGTCTTACGAACGTTCATATGCACTATACACATCGCGCCAACTCAGATGTGTATAGTGCACATGAACGTTTGGCTAAATTAAATGGTATCGATCGTATGTTTATCAAACCAGACACAGAAATGTCTACGTGTTGCAATAAACGTTATGGGGATAAAATTATGAAACTTTAGCAATTATTTTAGTATTCGATGGAATATATGTTTACCTAATAGGGCCTATGCATTTCAACATGTGAAAGCAACAGCAAACGCTTCAACAACAGGAAAACGTGATGGGTATAATTTGTGAGAACGTTCCAACAGTAATCTGTAACAAAAACTTCGTAAAGTACAAGGTTGCCAACAAACGCATACAAAGTAGCATGATCAATTCACCTAGCTAACTAGCTTCCGAATAGGCATCAACTCACCACGTAACTTATTCTTAATGTTTGTGCATAGGCTACCAGACATACATTTTCCGGAATAAAACGTGGTGAGTGAAAAACGTAATGAAATAGCCCTCCCTACCCGGTATCTTATTCTGCCGCTATACAACATTGCACGCGTTGTTTGTTGGCAACCTTGTTATTTACGAAGTTGTTGGAACGTTTCACAAATTATACCCACCCGGAAAAAAACGTTCTTCACTGGCAGGCGTTTGGAGAGCTCAAGTGAAAATCCGCGCAGGAGGCTATGGTGCGTCTTCGCCACAATAATATATTTTAACAATAAATTCCAAATGCCAGCTTCATAAGTAAATTACCAATTTCAAGCAATTGTTACATACCAAAACACCAGTAGGCCTATGATAATATGTGTTGCCCCATTGCTGGTAAGTTTACAAAGTAAAGCGTTAATATTCTTGTTCACCATTTTTTTGGAGCTGCATATTTATTTATTATGGCAATCGTCTCTTCCTACAATTAGACGTTTGCGCTGCACTCGATCGTATAGTTGCACAGCAAATCATCAATAGCTTCGCTAGCTCACCCGACCTGTGATGATTGACAGTTTGCTAATCCAAACAGAGTGCCGCGTGTGCGTTTCACTAGCCAATCTGTTGCAGTTTTTTTGCAAGGGCGATGCTGCGGCTACTGTCTCTGGCTGCTTGTGGAAGTCAACCCACGTATACTCTGTGCCACAAAATGAGTGACAAAACATGGCCAGATAATTTTAAATTCATGAATCTCTGGTCAACGTAGAGTCATTTTCCTTTTCTATCAAGTCATCAAATTTGTTACTCGAGTCGAAATCATGTGACTGAGTCCACGACTTTGTTTCATACAGAAAATGTGTATACAACTCGTATGACTATTCTAGGTTGACAATAATTCTATTGGAACTGTTTTTGATATCACATGCCTTACTTTTATTTTTATACGTAACTAAAATCAGGAGTATGCCTCTACGGTCGTTTATTCAATTTATACTGTTTTGGATATCTCCCTGGCCAATATGGCTGCCATATCACTACATTCTGGAACTTCAAGGATTTCTGACATTAGCCCTCTATCTAGTAATAGTATCTCAACTAGCTAGTTAGCTAACGTTACCTACAAAACGAAAGGGTAGCGCGTAAGAAGGTTCCGAGTTTTAAAACATTGAAAGACTTGCATAAGCCAGGCAGCCAGCAACTTTAAACGGCAATGTTATCAACAATGTTAGCTATAAATATTAATAGCTAGCAAAACTGTCGTTAGCTTAGCTAGCTAGACTACTTGCTAGTTAACATTCCCTAGACAGGTGCACTTACCCCATTGTCGACCTTCAAACAACAATATGTCATCCGTATATGATTGATGTTGGACACTTTAAACGACGTGCATTCAGTTGTATTCGCAAATATATCTTGTATCCTTCTTGGGTTCTCTGTCATCAGCATCACACAGAATGATTCCAATGTTTTCTCTAGATGTGTCAGCGCAGGAATACTGCTCTGCAGCGATACCTCGCGGGCAGTTTATGTAACAGCAACCATGACTGGTGTTTTGCAGGCAGTATTGGTATGCACTTCATGCATGCGTGCATGATACAACATTCATAAATCAACCTGTATAACGTGGCATTTTGTTTCTTGTATCACTAGCTCTGGCTTAACTCCCTCTAAAAAATGAGCTACACAAATCTGAGTAGCATTTGGTGAAGATTGCTTTTTCAGTCATTATCTGCTTGTTTTAAACCAACAGGGGCATCGTCAGCTCATGAATGCCAGAACAAGAAAGGAAAAGATAAATATTGCTTTTGTGTTGGTGGTCATTATAGAGCCATTTCTCAAGTAGCTCTTCTCATCGCTCCTCTATAATGTGTTAATAGAACTAGATATGGCCTTTACTTTGCTAACAGTGTCAAATACTTTTCCTCTACCATTTTTTTTTGTTCACCTTTATTTAACCAGGTAGGCAAGTTGAGAACAAGTTCTCATTTACAATTGCGACCTGGCCAAGATAAAGCAAAGCAGTTCAACACATACAACAACACAGAGTTATACATGGAGTAAAACAAACATACAGTCAATAATACAGTAGAAAAATAAGTCTATATACAATGTGAGCAAATTAGGTGAGATAAGGGAGTTAAAGGCAAAAAAAATGCCATGGTGGAGAAGTAAATACAATATAGCAAGTAAAACACTGGAATGGTAGATTTGCAGTGGAAGAATGTGCAAGGTAGAGAAAGAAATAATGGTGTGCAAAGGAGCAAAATAAATAAATACAGTAGAGGGAGAGGTAGTTGTTTGGGCTAAATTATAGATGGGCTATGTACAGGTGCAGTAATCTGTGAGCTGCTCTGACAGCTGGTGCTTAAAGTGAGGGAGATAAGTGTTTCCAGTTTCAGAGATTTTTGTAGTTCGTTCCAGTCATTGGCAGCAGAGAACTGGAAGGAGAGGCGGCCAAAGGAAGAATTGGTTTTGGGAGTGACCAGAGAGATATACCTGCTGGAACCTGTGTTATGGGTGGGTGCTTTTTTCAGTAAGACCGGGTGGAACAACGGCTACCTGTTGTCTTTTGCTCGAGAAATACACAAAGAGCCATCAGGTGGACACTGACACAATGTTGTTGTACACGCTCATTTTTCAAAATAAAAGCCTGAAACTATGTATTGTGATACTAGACACATTAAGGAAGACATAGACAAAGGAATCTCGTTGATATCCCATTCACTACTCAATAGGGAAGCATTGGAAGGGACTCTTATTTAGAAACCACTGCGTTCCTGGTTGGATTTTTCTTATTCTTTGCCTGCAATATCAGTTATGTTATACTCACAGACAATATCTTTACAGTTTTGGAAACTTCAGAGTGTTTTCTATCCTAAGCTGTCAATTACATGCATATTCTATTTTCTGGTCCTGAAAAATAGCCCGTTTACTTTGGGAACGTTATTTTTCCAAAAAAAAAAAAAAAGACCTCTGTCTTTCAAAGGTCATTTGTAAAAATCAAAATAACTTCACAGATCTTCATTGTAAAGGGTTTAAACACGGTTTCCCATGCTTGTTCAATGAACCATAAACAATTAATGAATATGCACCTGTGGCACGGTCGTTAAGACACTAACAGCTTACAGTAGGCAATTAAGGTCAAAGTTATGAAAACTTAAGACACTAAAGAGGCCTTTCTACTGACTCTGAAAAACACTAAAAGAAAGATGCACAGCGTCCCTGCTCATCTGCGGAAACCTGCCTTCGTCATGCTGCAAGGAGGCATGAGGACTGCAGATGTGGCCAGGGCAATAAATTGCAATGTCCGTACTGTGAGACGCCTAAGACAGCGCTACAGGGAGACAGGACGGACAGCTGATCGTCCTCGCAGTGCAGACCACGTGTAACAACACCTGCAGAGGATCGGTACATCTGAACATCACACCTGCGGGACAGGTACAGAATGGCAACAACAACTGCCCAAGTTACACCAGGAACGCACAATCCCTCCATCAGTGCTCAGACTGTCCGCAATAGGCTGAGAGAGGCTGGACTGAGGGCTTGTAGGCCTGTTGTAAGGTAGGTCCTCACCAGACATCACATTTGACAACATCGCCTATGGGCACAAACCCACCGTCGCTGGACCAGACAGGACTGTCAAAAAGTGTTCTTCACTGACGAGTCACGGTTTTATCTCACCAGGGGTGATGGTCGGATTCATGTTTATCGTTGAAGGAATGAGCGTTACACCAAGGCCTGTACTCTGGAGCGAGATCGATTTGGAGGTGGAGGGTCCGTCATGGTCTGGGGCGGTGTGTCACAGCACCATCGGACTGAGCTTATTGCCATTGTAAGCAATCTCAATGCTGTGCTTTACAGGGAAGACATCCTCCTCCCTCATGTGGTACCTTTCCTGCAGGCTCATCCTGACATGACCATCCAGCATGACAATGCCACCAGCCATACTGCTCATTCTGTGTGTGATTTCCTGCAAGACACAAATGTCAGTGTTCTGCCATGGCCAGCGAAGAACCTGGATCTCAATCCCATTGAGCATGTTTGAGACCTGTAGGATCGGAGGGTGAGGGCCATTCCACCCAGAAATGTCCAGGAACTTGCAGGTGCTTTGGTGGAAGAGTGGGGTAACATCTCACAGCAAGAACGGGCAATTCTGGTGCAGTCCATGAGGAGATGCACTGCAGTACTTAATGCATCTGGTGGCCACACCAGATACTGTTACCCCCCCTTTGTTCAGGGACACATTGTTCCATTTCTGTTAGTCACTTTTTTTTAATGTTATTTTACCTTTATTTAACTAGGCAAGTCAGTTAAGAACAAATTCTTATTTTCAATGATGGCCTCGGAACAGTGGGTTAACTGCCTGGTTCAGGGGCAGAACTACAGATTTTTACCTTGTCAGCTCAGGAAATTGATCTTGAAACCTTTCGATTACTAGTCCAACACGCTAACCACTAGGCTACCTGCAGCCCCATGTCTGTGGAACTTGTTCAGTTTGTGTCGCAGTTGTTGAATCTGATGTTCATACAAATATTTACACATTAAGTTTTCTGAAAATAAACACAGTTTACAGTGAGAGGACGTTTCTTTTTTTGCTGAGTTTATTTACTGGATGGGGAAGCTGGAGGTGGCAGGCCTCCTGTGTTATGTGGGGATGCATCTTTGAGATTAGAGAGGCTATGACAGGGTCTGTGTGTTCTGTGACACTGTATAAAGAGCTGCTCTGTTCAGGGCCCCTTGCCACAGGCTCTAAGTGCTGAGGCATCGCCAGCATGTGATCCACCCAGTCGACTGTCCCCATACATTGTAGAAGAGAGAGCACAAACAGCCTCCATCTCTCTCTAACCAGCAAGCTAGTCACTGCTCTTCCTGTTTCTTCAAGAAGTACAGGTGTTTTCTTGAGATTGTTGATTCATTTTTGAACGTGTCAAATTTGCAGCACTCTCCACATTTCACCTATTCCTCTTTATCCTGCAAATCAATTGACTCTAACCGTATGCACTAGAGTTCCTGCCTCCTTTTAGAACAGGGGAGAGCAACCGGGTTTTGATCCAACAAGGCACCACACCCGACCAACTAAACTAATTGATCAGTTCAGTGATTGCCTAAATTCAACTCACCTGGTCTTCCAGGTCAGTTAAATGCAAAACATGAAGAGCCTGCACACTCCAGGACCGCCTAGCTATTTTAGACCATGCAGATATGTAATTAGCCTGCTGAATGCCTTCCATCTTGTTGATCAGCAGTGTCAAACTCATTCCATTAGGGCCTAGCCCTAGTGTCTGCTGTTTTTTCCTTTTAATTAAGACCTAGACAACCAGGTGAGGGGAGTTCCTTACCAGTCAGTGACCTTAAGTCCAAGGGAGGAGCAAAAAGTCAGACACGCAACCCCTCTGTAGAATCAGTTTGACACATGTTGTAGATCATCCATCTTAGCTCCTCACAGCATGTTCTATCCAGACTCAACCCATGCTGCCCAAGGTGTGCCTCAACCTCCAGGGGACTGAGATCCAGTATTTTTATCCAGCATCTAGGTCACCTCCACATGGGACAGTCATGCAGTGGAGTCCAAGTTCAACAAGGCTTTGCTTTATCCTATTTTTCTAGAAGAAAGACCCCTAGTCATTGTACTGTCATACACTGTTCCTGTTTCCACTAAAAACAACCTCAGGAACACTGAACAGTGTAGCAAAACAAGATGGTGTATAATATTATTCTTGTTTAATATCCCCAAACAAGTCAGAAAAAGCTCATTACAAAGCAGGCTTGAACATGTTTATTATAAGAAATTAAGGGCTATTCGTCATCAGTTTACGAGACACTTTATTTCACCCATTCAACTTAGTGGTCTGTCTGGGAGGTTTTTATCAACAGGATAAATCAACAGGAGGCCATGAGTTGGTCAGAGGGCTAAGGGAAGTGGGGCTAACAGTTAGCAAAGACACAGTGAGAGCAGGGAGGGGTGGAGGGAGGGTTATACAGTACAGTGTACATGAGGCAGATAATAACCCTGCTACACAGACAAAGATCTTTGTCAGCTGGGTTTACACAAGCTTGGCTGTTCTTCCAAGGTGTTCACCGGGCCTGGCTCTCTGACTCTTCCTCATCGTCTTCATACATCTCTCCCTCCTCCTCGGTGGTGGCGTCCTGGTACTGCTGGTACTCTGACACCAGGTCGTTCATGTTGCTCTCTGCCTCGGTGAACTCCATCTCGTCCATGCCCTCTCCGGTGTACCAGTGCAGGAATGCCTTGCGGCGAAACATGGCGGTGAACTGCTCGGAGATGCGCTTGAACAGCTCTTGGATGGCCGTGTTGTTCCCGATGAAGGTGGCAGACATCTTGAGACCGCGGGGCGGGATGTTACAGACGGCCACTTTGACGTTGTTGGGGATCCATTCAACGAAATAGCTGCTGTTCTTACTCTGGATGGCCAACATCTGTTCGTCCACCTCCTTCATGGACATCTGACCTCGGAACACCATGGCCACGGTCAGGTAGCGTCCGTGACGCGGGTCGCAAGCGGCCATCATGTTCTTGGCGTCAAACAACTGCTGGGTGAGCTCGGGCACAGACAGTGCATTGTAGCACGCACTGCCCACGCGCCGTTAGGGGGGCGAAGCCAGGCATGAAGAAGTGCAGACGGGGGAAGGGCACCATGTTGACAGCCAGTTTGCGGAGGTCCGCATTGAGCTGGCCTGGGAAGCGGAAGGAGGTAGTAACACCGCTCATAGTGGCCGACACCAGGTGGTTGAGGTCGCCGTAGGTGGGCGTGGGGAGCTTGAGCGTGCGGAAGCAGATGTCATAAAGCGCCTCATTGTCAATGCAGTAGGTTTCGTCTGTGTTCTCCAGCAGCTGATGGATGGACAGGGTGGCATTGTAGGGCTCCACCACTGTGTCTGATACTTTAGGGGAGGGCACCACGCTGAAGGTGTTCATGATGCGGTCAGGGTACTCTTCCCGGATCTTGCTGATGAGCAGGGTCCCCATGCCAGAGCCTGTTCCCCCTCCGAGGGAGTGGGTGAGCTGGAAGCCCTGGAGACAGTCACAGTTCTCACATTCCTTTCTGACTACGTCCAGTACTGAGTCCACCAGCTCTGCTCCCTCTGTGTAGTGGCCCTTGGCCCAGTTGTTACCAGCTCCACTCTGACCTATAGGGCAAAAACACACTTCAAAATAGAGCTTCAGCAATTATCAACACTGCATTTGTACAGGGAGCTACACATTTACATCATTTTAATGACATTTGGGAGCATTTACTGTAAGTAAATAAAAGCAAATGTCTTTAAAGGAAATAGACTATTTATGTTGTTAATGGAAGAAGAGACTGTAAATGGCAGATTGACTGTTATTGCCAATACACTCTTCTAATGCAATCATCACTAAGCACTGCAGCCATATTTAACCCACGTTGGACAGATACTGACCGAAGATGAAATTGTCTGGTCTGAAGAGTTGTCCGTAGGTCCCAGAGCGAACACTGTCCATAGTTCCTGGCTCCAGGTCTACTAGGATGGCCCTGGGGACGTACTTAGAGGCTGGGGAGAGACAGCAGATGAGATTACCTGCAACGCCCTAATAAATACTACTGTATATCACAGTCAAGTTCAGTACAATAGGATTAAAGTGGATATTCTCAAGGCTAGATAAACCCCAAAGAGTGAGAGAGTGTTCAACTGAAACAGGTCATCACAAGTATTTGAGCAACAGGGCTTTTAGTGTTGTTTCTGGGCTTGTGTAGATGTGTATTTAGTTCCAGTATCAGACTCACATGAGGCCTCATTGTAGTAGACACTGATCCTCTCCAGCTGCAGTGGGGAGTCGCCCTCATAGTTCCCTGTAGGGCTGATGCCATGTTCATCACTGATCACCTCCCAGAACTGCACAACACAAAGACACAAAGATTACCAGTAACACATAGTTCTATACAAGCAAAGTGGATGGAAACTTCTCAACAGATTTATAGTCGGGACCATACTGAACTATCACTTGGGTGCTTGGAGGTGAAATTAGTGGGGAGCTCTAGTAAAAACTGTTAGAGGAGTGTGGGCCAATGTAAGTTGGGATAGTGGGCGTCTAGGCTTTGTCATCCGTCCTGGGTTCTGCTTCATTGATCCATGACCCCATTTAAGCCAACAGTTAGTCCAGCTGTCTCCACCCTCCCCCAGGCCCTTGGGCCGCTAGACTCATACTGAGGTAGAGGCCCTCTCAGAGGGGACAGACTCCATCTGGAGAGGCTCTCTCTGCCTCAACACACACACACAAAGTGTGTTGCTAGGTAAAGAGACAAAAGAGGGCACTGCCTAATGAAGTCCCCTTGATCACTTCAAATATGTATACGGTCACTGAGTGTATAGGCCAGTGTGTGTGTGTGTATCAGACAGACAGAGCCCTATGAAAGTCTAAAATAGACCACCGCAGGCCCACACAGACAGCACTATCAAGGGCAAACACAGGACACGTAGTTGGAAGGAGGATGCCAAGTGGCCATATCAAGTCACAGATTAGATATTGTCCATTTTACAGTTTCTCATTACTATGCAATAGAAGGTCCTTATGTGCAAAGTGCAGTTCTCCTTTAATTAGCAAAAAACACCATCTGGGCATTCACTAAAAGCAGACAAAAACACCAAAAAGATACTGTACACAATAACAATGGTCACTCAAAAGCCCCATAGTGATCCCATATTGGTATCAGTGTGTTAAGCCCATATTTGTGTCACTCAACAGCCAGACAGATGAAGTGACATTTAAATGTTTTATTTCACCTTTATTTAACCAGGTAGGCCAGTTGAGAACAAGTTCTCATTTACAACTGCAACCTGGCCAAGATAAAGCAAAGCAATGAGACACAAACAACAACACAGAGCCACACATGTAATAAACAAACGTAGTGTCAATAACACAATAGAAAAGTCTATATACAGTGTGTGCAAATGAGGTAAGATTAGGGAGGTAAGGCAATAAGTAGGCCATAGTGGAGAAGTAATTACAATTTAGCAATTAAACACTGGAGTGGTAGATGTGCAGAAGATGAATGCGCAAGTCGAGATACTGGGGTGCAAAGGAGCAAAAAAATAAATAACAATATGGGGATGAGGTAGTTGGATGGGCTATTTACAGATAGGCTATGTACAGGTGCAATGATCTGTGAGCTGCTCTGACAGCTGATGTTTAAAGTTAGTGAGGGAGATATGCTGATTTTTGTACAGGTGCAATGATCTGTGAGCTGCTCTGACAGCTGATGTTTAAACCTTTCCACTATCCCTCTTCCAGTGACCAAGGGCACCACACCCAGTATGAAGACCATCTTATGGGAGACAATGGTGTCCCTCTTCCTCTCTCCAAGAGTCATCAGCTAGTGATTTTTTGCAATTTGTTCAGTAATTAGGAGTTCCTCTTGCTCCTTAATAACTCAATCTGGCAATATCTCTTCTAGGGGACAAACAAAGAAACAGAAAATAAATCAGAAATGGAGAGACAGAGATTAAAGGGAAACCGCTAGACTGCGATAGAGAAATACAGAGTTAGATGACTAAAGAGTCTGTAGGGAATTTCTGCTCTCTCATTCTTAGTTACTATCGCTACACTGGCAAAAGTGTAGAATTCTTCCGTCGTCATCGGACTTCATCCTGTACTGCATTAGCAATGGCAGATGTGTGGTGCTAGTAGACAGACCGTCATATCCTAGTTGAGCATCAGAATGAGCTCACCATTGCAGTATATTAGACGACAAAAAGTCCCACTCCCAACACCCCCCCCATTCTCTCTGGGTCTCTCTTTGTTGGGAGTAACCTGAGCATTATGAACAAGTCATTTTCCCAACAACTGCCCCATTAGAGAAACAGTGGTCAGAATCAGCAAAAGAGCCAAGTCACTAGTGAAATACTCCAGAGGGGAGTGAAGAAAAGTGGACACATGACACGTTCACTTGTTCAGCTGTGGTCAAACAAGTATGTTTCAGCTGATGCTGCAGTTGTAGATTTGGTTCTGGGTAATGATGATTATGGTGATGAGGCTGATTAGGATGATGAAGTTACGTAGCTGTCCGAAATCCCTGCAGAGCCTCCTGAGGCTCAGAAAAGGCTGCCTTAAATGTTATGAATAATAAATGTCCCATCAGGCTGAGGAGACAGTAATCATTTCACCCCCCCCCTCCTATGTCTTTCACTCTGAAATGATTTCCATTTATGATCCACCATGTTGAACAAATCCATGATAAATCATCTCCAGCTCCAGTAGAGACTCACAGATCATAGTGAACTAATGTAGGCTATCCCCAGATGGTCAAAACACAACAAAAGGGGAGAAGACCTGTAGACCAGTTTTAGATGGTCACATACAGCCAGCCAATCAGGTAATGGAAGTGCAGGTGAAGCCATCCAAAACAGAGCAGCAACAAAATAAAAAGCCGTCTACTGTTGGCTAAAATAAAACGGTCACAGTCACACACTGTAAAATCTGCATTACAGCTTTAGACAGACAAGCTTTCAGCATTTAGGCAATATCCTTCCTGAAGACTCACTGTCTAATAAACCATCAAAACGAAGAGCAACCCAAACCACTAGTCAGTGCGATTGTAGGCTATTTGCAGTGGTAACTTATGTCCAGGTATCATCATTTGATCCTCCATTAATACAACTTTGATGTACTGATCCAGTCAAATAGGTCACATGTCTATCTATATAGGCTATCAACTACTACATCTACTGGAAGCTGCTTTGAGAAAGAGAGCTATACATGTCATTGTGACATTGGCCTGTAAATTGTGTTCGGGCCCAAAGTGGAGTGTTTGCGCAGCTGGACAAGCTCCAACAGTCCGAGCCTTTGTCTGTCTGTCTGCCACCCCACCCCACCCCCCGCAGTCCACCAGAGGGTGTGGTGGTTTTCAACAGTGTCTCACCACGCCTTTCTGTGCATGATACACTCGCAGTTTACAAAAGATGGTGGATCTCTGTGCGTTAACCATTAAAACAAATGGTCACAGTTCCGGTCTGGTTAAGGTGTGGGCTCTCCCGGTTTACTCTATAGACGGTGTATGAACCAGAAAAAAATGAGTGTGAAATGCGCCTCTTCCTTTTCCGTCTCAGGGTTGAGTTCCATCTACTCATCTCTTTTGCAATCTGCGAGACAGACGGGGATTCTAAACTATTCAACTAACCTAACGTTACCAAGTAAACCTGCCGCCCCACAACTTCGGTGTAACAAAAAAAATACGTAGGCATTACATTAAAAAAGATTACACAAGGCTTAAAATGGCACAATAGCACTTGCGTAAAAATATTTAAAATAATCATATTTTGTTTTTACCTTGGCTCCGATCTGGTTGCCACACTGGCCGGCTTGAAGGTGAACGATTTCCCTCATCCTGTCCTCTGTGTGCTATGTACGTCTTCTTGCGGATGTTGGAGAGGGCGCTGGTCCCAGTCGCACACGGAAGCAAAGGGAGTGTTATGTGCTGAGTGGAGGTTTTATCTTGCGCAGGTCTGCTGTGTGGCGAAACGGGTACTCTGTTCCTTCCACCAATTGCTGACGTAATCTATGTTCTGGAGAGAGACGGTCGCTGACCAATGGCAGACACCTGCGGCAGTGCATCCCTGTGCGAGTCAGGGGAAAACTAACCGGACGTGGCTGACTTGCAGACCGATAATTCATTTTCGAACTGGTTCAAATTTGGTAAAGGTAAAAACCTCTTAAAGTTGTAAGTAACAAGAACATTTCCCAGGACATAGACATATCTACTATTGGCAGAACGCTTAAATTCTTGTTAATCTAACTGCATTGTCCAATTTACAGTAGCTATTACAGTGAAAGAATACCATGCTATTGTTTGAGGAGAGTGCACAGTTATGAACTTGAAAATGTATTAATAAACCAATTAGGCACATTTGAACAGAAATACAATGGTTCATTGGATCAGTCCAACACTTTGCACATACACTGCTGCCATCTAGTGTCCAAAATCGAAATTTGCGCCTGGGCTGGAATAAGACATTAAGGCCTTTCACTTGCATTTCAAAGATGGTACCAAAAAAAATATGGTTGTTTTTTTCTTTGTATTATCTTTTACCAGATCTAATGTGTTATATTCTCCTACATTAATTTCACATTTCCACAAACTTCAAAGTGTTAACTTTTCAAATTGTATCAAGAATATGCATATCCTTGCTTCATGTCCTGAGCTACAGGCAGTTAGATTTGGGTATATAATTTTAGGTGAAAATTGAAAAAAAGGGGTGGATCCTTAAGAGGTGGTAAGGGTCAGTAATAGATTTTGGCTAGTCGTGGCTGTCAAAGGGATGGTCAGAAACACACAGACACACCACACCACCACCAACACTATGACCACAACCACCAACATTTGAAAAATCCCAGAGTCACGTGAAAGCAACAACACAGCTTAGTTAGATGTCAGGGAGATGAGAGAGGAGAGAAAATGATCTTAAACACTGAACAGTGTTACTGATTCTTTTTCTGTGTGCACATAGTCTTGTGGCATGGTGCATTTTTTCTATAGACTAGGAGATCACTCACACCAACATATTTTAATGACAGAGATGAACAATTTCTGACAGCAAAATATTTTTTTTTTCCCAAAGTGAGTCCCATATTTGTAATCTCAGAAACATTATGATTCAGTTTCAGCAGATTCAGGGTGGAAGAAGAGTAGAGCACGTTGAACACTGATGACCACAACCTTGCTGTGGCCCTTATTTGCATTAACACTGCAATCATTATACAGTGAATAGTCTGGTCCAAGGATGTTTTATCTATGCCTCAACTCTCTGCAGTCTCTGCCTGCTGAGATATGTATTGATTGCTGAGTCAGGTAGCAGCTGTGGTTAAGTGCTCTGAGGAAGACTCCAGTGGCGCTCCTCATGGACAGATGGTCTGCCTATGAAGCAGGTCCTGTTTGTGTACTTGTTTGTGTGTATGTGCACGTGTGTGTATGAGACATCTACAGTACATGCATACAGTACATCTCACACTGTGAGTTGCGTCTGTTCCAGTAGCCGTGTGTTCTGATTTCCAGAAACACGATTGTGATGGGCCATTAGTCTCTTTGGATGTCTGGGCCTGCTTTGTCTTCACACGGAGCCTGTGGAGAGGATGACAAGCCAACGCCCGTGAAACCAACAGCTGAGGAACCTCTGCTCAGGGCACAGAAACCAGTATGAGGCAGCCACCACATCCCCCTCCTCTCTGCCCCCTCAGTGTCTGCCAACCACTGCTGCTTAGCAACTAGATCTACACAATGTGAGCGAGCCTCCATCGCTAATCAGCCACATAGTGTGGGATAGCTGTTGATTTCCTGTTCGTCTGCTAATACAGCTGAGATAACTGTGCTTTAGCAGAGGGGCGTTCACCTGTTAGAACATCAATAAACCATAGTGTCCCTCTAAAGATGACACTAACACCAATGATTACGCCATTGACCACACTGCCATAGACTTGGGAGTGGAAAACTAGATGAGTGGGATTATATATGGAATCTCACTGGGTTAGAAAATTCTGAGTTGGTACTTCAATATATCAATATATCCCATTTAGCAGACGCTTTTGTCCAAAGCGACTTACAAGTCGGCTGGGGCCACTACTTTTGCATATGGGTGGCCCCAGTGGGAAACGAACCCACGACTCTTGGCGTTGCAAGCGCCATGCTCTACCGACTGAGCCACACAGGACTTTAATTAGACATTGTGAATAGTAGTCCTACTCTCACTGCTCTGGGTTACTGGTAGTCTGCTATGGCTCTGTTGAGGATTTAATGAGAGTTGAATCATGGATTATGTCACTGTTCTTTACTCTGGCAGTGTAGCCTAGTGGTTAGAACATTGGACTTGTAACTGAAAGGTTGTAAGTTCAAATCCCCAAGCTGACAAGGTACAAATCTGTCATTCTGCCCCTGAATAAGGCATAATAAGACTGTTCCTAGGCCATTATTGAAAATAAGAATTTGTTCTTAACTGACTTGCCTAGTTAACACATTCTGTGGGTCTGTAGAACACTGGTCTATGCACTGCCAATTCTGGGGGTGAGAAAAACTGAAGCTATATTTTTTGCTTGTCCGCCCTTTCCATGTCTCAAAGCCAATATGGCCATCTAGTGGTCAGAAACTGCCAGAGCCTCTCTAACATGTTTGATGTAAAGGGCCCTAATAGTGGCACAGAGTGTGGTGAAGCTGATCAAATTGATGCTACTGTCACATAACCCTCCTTCAAAATGATTAAATCATGCATCTCATAACTTATCTATCCTTCTCTGACTCTGCATTATGCCAGTAAGGTTAGAGAGGAGGATTGCCATGATGAGTCACACGGCACCAGTTGACTTGATGACAGGGTTATATGATCAACCATTATAAAATGGCAGTTCACATCATGAAGCACTGTTGACGAGACAGTATCCATATTTGAAAGGCTTTAAGTGAGTTTACGACTCACTTAATTTGTTGGTCGGGACCTCTCTTCTTCTAGACAAAACCACTTCTGAGAAGTATTTTGAATGTCCGGAGGGAAATAAATTGTAAACCAATAAGTCTGAAACAACCTCTCATCTCAGAAAGAGACTGAATGTGGAGTTTTTGAAACCCACACAAACACAATTAAACTGGGCACTTGGTATGACCCCATACCTAACATTTGTCTTCCTAATTGTTTCAAACTGCCCTTTATCTAACCTCTCTTTAAAAATGAGCATACCAGCTAATTTCAGCATTTCTCAGTAATGTCTCACTTTCCAATTAACATATTGCTGAAGAGAATACTGTAGTTAGATTTTCATGGAAGCTTCCATGCACAGACATACTTGTGCTATTTTTTTGATTGGAGCTGTGTCATACAGTGTACAGTTCATACTTATGTACAGTTCATTGTATATACCATTGTTGAAAATATAACCTATACAGGGTTAGGCAGAAGGCATCAACAGGCAAGTAAGAATGTTGGTTACCTAATTTGATTCCAGTGTGACTAGGAGACATTGGGCTCAGACCAGACTTTCTTGGGGAAAACACGCACAGTATGGAGCCGTACAATGGAGCCTGTACAATCAGGTCCTTGTCAGGATTTCAAGCTCTCATTTGGATGCCAGCCACTAAGTGATTACTGCACCCATCTCATCCCAACCTCAGTCATCCATCCATAACCCCTACATGTCTAATCGCCTCTATCGATGTTCTCTGATTGGATGTGGTGACCTGAGGCGAGGCAGGGGGACTGTGTGCATGCAGAGACACATGTACATAAGGGGTGTGTTCCAGATACACATTTTCTGAGCAGTTTTCTGCATAGACCCTTATATAATTTGTATGTGGTTCTTGAAATGTTGCAATTCTACTGTCATTGTATTGATAATCTGCACATACCTGCATAGAACCTGTGTACCTGGAACGCACGCAAGGTCAACAGGGGCATGATTGAGGTTACACTATGTCCACATTGACTTCATCAAATCAAATGTTATTTGTCACATACACATGGTTAGCAGATGTTAATGCGAGTGTAGCGAAATGCTTGTGCTTCTAGTTCTGACCATGCAGTAATAACCAACAAGTAATCTAGCTAACAATTCCAAAACTACTACCTTATAGACACAAGTGTAAGGGGATAAAGAATATGTACATAAAGATATATGAATGAGTGATGGTACAGAGCGGCATAGGCAATATACAGTAGATGGTATTGAGTACAGTATATACAGTGCCTTGCGAAAGTATTCGGCCCCCGTGAACTTTGCAACCTTTTGCCACATTTCAGGCTTCAAACATAAAGATATAAAACTGTATTTTTTTGTGAAGAATCAACAACAAGTGGGACACAATCATGAATTGGAACGACATTTATTTGATATTTCAAACTTTTTTAACAAATCAAAAACTGAAAGATTGGGTGTGCAAAATTATTCAGCCCCCTTAAGTTAATACTTTGTAGCACCACCTTTTGCTGCGATTACAGCTGTAAGTCGCTTGGGGTATGTCTCTATCAGTTTTGCACATCGAGAGACTGACATTTTTTCCCATTCCTCCTTGCAAAACAGCTCGAGCTCAGTGATGTTGGATGGAGAGCATTTGTGAACAGCAGTTTTCAGTTCTTTCCACAGATTCTCGATTGGATTCAGGTCTGGACTTTGACTTGGCCATTCTAACACCTGGATATGTTTATTTTTGAACCATTCCATTGTAGATTTTGCTTTATGTTTTGGATCATTGTCTTGTTGGAAGACAAATCTCCGTCCCAGTCTCAGGTCTTTTGCAGACTCCATCATGTTTTCTTCCAGAATGGTCCTGTATTTGGCTCCATCCATCTTCCCATCAATTTTAACCATCTTCCCTGTCCCTGCTGAAGAAAAGCAGGCCCAAACCATGATGCTGCCACCACCATGTTTGACAGTGGGGATGGTGTGTTCATTGTGATGAGCTGTGTTGTTTTTACGCCAAACATAAGTTTGCATTGTTGCCAAAAAGTTCAATTTTGGTTTCATCTGACCAGAGCCCCTTCTTCCACATGTTTGGTGTGGCTTGTGGCAAACTTAAAATGACACTTTTTATGGATATCTTTAAGAAATGGCTTTCTTCTTGCCACTTCCATAAAGGCCAGATTTGTGCAATATACGACTGATTGTTGTCCTATGGCCAGAGTCTCCCACCTCAGCTGTAGATCTCTGCAGTTCATCCAGAGTGATCATGGGCCTCTTGGCTGCATCTCTGATCAGTCTTCTCCTTGTATGAGCTGAAAGTTTAGAGGGACGGCCAGGTCTTGGTAGATTTGCAGTGGTCTGATACTCCTTCCATTTCAATATTATCGCTTGCACAGTGCTCCTTGGGATGTTTAAAGCTTGGGAAATCTTTTTGTATCCAAATCCGGCTTTAAACTTCTTCACAACAGTATCTTGGACCTGCCTGGTGTGTTCCTGGTTCTTCATGATGCTCTCTGTGCTTTTAATGGACCTCTGAGACTATCACAGTGCAGGTGCATTTATACGGAGACTTGATTACACACAGGTGGATTGTATTTATCATCATTAGTCATTTAGGTCAACATTGGATCATTCAGAGATCCTCACTGAACTTCTGGAGAGAGTTTGCTGCACTGAAAGTAAAGGGGCTGAATAATTTTGCACGCCCAATTTTCAGTTTTTGATTTGTTAAAAAGTTTGAAATATCCAATAAATGTTGTTCCACTTCATGATTGTGTCCCACTTGTTGTTGATTCTTCACAAAAAAATACAGTTTTATATCTTTATGTTTGAAGCCTGAAATGTGGCAAAAGGTCGCAAAATTCAAGGGGGCCGAATACTTTCGCAAGGCACTGTACATATGAGATGAGTATGTAAACAAAGTGGCATAGTTAAAGTGGCTAGTGATACATGTATTACATAAAGATGCAGTAGATGATATAGAGTACAGTATATACGTATACATATTAGATGAATAATGTAGGGTATGTAAACATATTAGGTAGCATTGTTTAAAGTGGCTCGTGATATATTTTACATAATTTCCCATCAATTCCCATTATTAAAGTGGCTGGAGTTGAGTCAGTGTGTTGGCAGCAGCCACTCAATGTTAGTGGTGGCTGTTTAACAGTCTGATGGCCTTGAGATAGAAGCTGTTTTTCAGTCTCTCGGTCCCAGCTTTGATGCACCTGTACTGACCTCGCCTTCTGGATGATAGCGGGGTGAACAGGCAGTGGCTCAGGTGGTTGTTGTCCTTGATGATCTTTATGGCCTTCCTGTGACATCGGGTGGTGTAGGTGTCCTGGAGAGCCTTACGGTTGTGGGCGGAGCAGTTGCCGTACCAGACGGTGATACAGCCCGACAGGATGCTCTCGATTGTGCATCTGTAGAAGTTTGTGAGTGCTTTTGGTGACAAGCCGAATTTCTTCAGCCTCCTGAGGTTGAAGAGGCGCTGCTGCGCCTTCTTCACAATGCTGTCTGTGTGGGTGGACCAATTCAGTTTGTCTGTGATGTGTACGCCGAGGAACTTAAATCTTACTACCCTCTCCACTACTGTTCCATCGATGTGGATAGGGGGGTGTTCCCTCTGCTGTTTCCTGAAGTCCACAATCATCTCCTTAGTTTAGTTGACGTTGAGTGTGAGGTTATTTTCCTGACACCACACTCCGAGGGCCCTCACCTCCTCCCTGTAGGCCGTCTCGTCGTTGTTGGAAATCAAGCCTACCACTGTTGTGTCGTCCGCAAACTTGATGATTGAGTTGGAGGCGTGCGTGGCCACACAGTCGTGGGTGAACAGGGAGTACAGGAGAGGGCTCAGAACGCACCCTTGTGGGGCCCCAGTGTTGAGGATCAGCGGGGTGGAGATGTTGTTGCCCACCCTCACCACCTGGGGGCGGCCCGTCAGGAGGTCCAGTACCCAGTTGCACAGGGCGGGGTCGAGACCCAGGGTCTCGAGCTTGATGACGAGCTTGGAGGGCACTATGGTGTTAAATGCCGAGCTGTAGTCAATGAACAGCATTCTCACATAGGTATTCCTCTTGTCCAGATAGGTTAGGGCAGTGTGCAGTGTGGTTGAGATTGCATCGTCTGTGGACCTATTTGGGCGGTAAGCAAATTGGAGTGGGTCTAGGGTGTCAGGTAGGGTGGAGGTGATATGGTCCTTGACTAGTCTCTCAAAGCACTTCATGATGACGGAAGTGAGTGCTATGGGGCGGTAGTCGTTTAGCTCAGTTACCTTAGCTTTCTTGGGAACAGGAACAATGGTGGCCCTCTTGAAGCATGTGGTAACAGCAGACTGAGATAGGAATTGATTGAATATGTCCGTAAACACACCAGCCAGCTGGTCTGTGCATGCTCTGAGGGCGCGGCTGGGGATGCCGTCTGGGCCTGCAGCCTTGCGAGGGTTAACACGTTTTAATGTTTTACTCACCTCGGCTGCAGTGAAGGAGAGTCCGCATGTTTTGGTTGCGGGCCCGTGTCAGTGGCACTGTATTGTCCTCAAAGCGGGCAAAAAAGTTATTTAGTCTGCCTGGGAGTAAGACATCCTGGTCCGTGACGGGGCTGGTTTTCTTTTTGTAATCCGTGATTGACTGTAGACCCTGCCACATACCTCTTGTGTCTGAGCCGTTGAATTGAGATTCTACTTTGTCTCTATACTGACGCTTAGCTTGTTTGATTGCCTTGCGGAGGGAATAGCTACACTGTTTGTATTCTGTCATGTTTCTGGTCACCTTGCCCTGATTAACAGCAGTGGTTTGCGCTTTCAGTTTCACGCGAATGCTGCCACCAATCCACGGTTTCTGGTTTGGGAATGTCTTAATCGTTGCTATGGGAACGACATCTTCAATGCACGTTCTAATGAACTCGCTCACTGAATCAGCGTATTCGTCAATGTTGTTGTTTGATGCAATACGAAACATATCCCAGTCCACGTGATGGAAGCAGTCTTGGAGTGTGGAATCCGATTGGTCGGACCAGCGTTGAACAGACCTCAGCGCGGGAGCTTCTTCTTTTTGGTTCTGTCTGTAGGCAGGGATCAACAAAATGGAGAAACCAGCTGGCTGCACCGAGTCTGATAGCGTCTCTCCAGTGAGCCATGTTTCCGTGAAGCAAAGAACGTTACAGTCTCTGATGTCCCTCTGGAATGCTACCCTTGCTCGGATTTCATCAACCTTGTTGTCAAGAGACTGGACATTGGCGAGTAGAATGCTAGGGAGTGGCACGCGATGTGCCCTTCTCCGGAGCCTGGCCAGAGATCATGTACTACATTGTACTACACCAAAACCAAAACTATTATAAAGCACTATGATGAATTTGAGTTTGTAGAGGAAATAATCTTAATCTATATGACTCATTTGTCAAGAAGGGGTTTAAGTTTCCTCCCTTGGGTTGTAACAATGAGGGCAAGCATGTTGGTTCTTCAAACCAAAGCAGTGGAAGATGTGAACAGAGCAGCTTTGTGCAGCAGAGCTAATGGAGAATACACCAGTTGAGTGTCAGCCCCCTCCACACTATTGCTGCAGTGAAGTGACAGGAATTCCTATTTGATGCCTAATAAAGGGCCAAAACAAGAAAATGTTTGTTGATATGAAAGCCCTCTGTTATTACAGTGCATTCCAGGCACTCAGTCCTCCAAAAATACACAGCCTACCCCAGGGCCCACAACGACCGGCTACCACGTGGTGGACGGGGGTGGACGGGGGGAGGGCAGGCAGAAGTCCGTGGCCCTCTGGCTCTGTCTCCTACTTCTAATGAGGATGTTAGGATACTATGTCCATCCAAACAAACAAATCCACAAAGTTCCAAAGGTTACAGTATCATCAGCGCTCTCTCTATCTCAGATGCTGCTCAACCACTTTTCTGTTTATTTGATAGAAAGTATATGGCTTTGGTTGACTTTGGTTGCCAATTGAAGTCATTCAACAAACAATAGTGCAAAGGAAATCTAGAAAGCTCACAGACAAACACGCTTTTCATTTCAACCCGAAGGAAAGGAACTAGGTGATTTGTGAAGGTTATGGTTCAAAGGCTTTGATTTTAAAACGGGGATCAGAAAATTATCCAACTTAATTAAGATGCCCATAAACAGCTTTTAATTTCACCCATCAGTTTAAAAATGTTTCCTTCCATTAAAAAGCACTCCGTTGAATGGACCTTGTGTCTCAGTGGGCAGCTTAACTAAAAATAAATGCATTTTGCATACATATCTCTCCATATTTAAAATCTCTTGAAAACATGATTTGTCAATCCCATGATAGCAAGTATACAGCTGTATAGCCTGGCTCATAACAAATTGTCCTCCTCTCTTCCTGGTCTTGTATCAGCCAAGCTAATACAGCTGTATATACAGTGGTGCAAAAAAAGTATTTAGTCAGCCACCAATTGTGCAAGTTCTCCCACTTAAAAAGATGAGAGAGGCCTGTAATTTTCATCATAGGTACACTTCAACTATGACAGACAAAATGATTTTTTTTAAATCCAGAAAATCACATTGTAGGATTGTTAATAAATGTATTGGCAAATTATGGTGGAAAATAAGTATTTGGTCTATAACATATTTTTTAATGGTGAGAACTTGCACAATTGGTGGCTGACTAAATACTTTTTTGCCCCACTATAATTGTATTCTTGTATTCAAAATAGTGTCTTCAAATATATTGATACCTGAAATAGAAAAATGAAGTAATTATTATCTTTCAAAATGATTTAATAATATATTAAAAGTGATTGAAACTTTATTTGGAGGACTTAGAAGAGCAGTGGACTGTAGGCCTTGATAGAGACCTCTCCTCTTCTCTGAGAGAGGAGGCAGTTAGACAGATGGTCAGCCCAGGTTACACTGAGGACAGAGAGCTTGTGGGCCTTTATATGGACAAGTGAGACACATACAGTATTTAAGAGGAGACTAAATTAATTCTCACATAACATCACTTGTGACATGAGAAAGATTGAAATTACACTTCTGGACCAAAATAGTTTTTTATGAAAAACATTTTTATCCACAGGATCACATACTGACTAAAATAAATGAGGATTGACATCAACAGACATTACTGGATTAAGAAATGTATGACATGCAATATGTACACTGTACATAAAATAACAAGAACAATACATATTTTAGGATTAATTATGTTATTATTAGTATTGAAATAATAATAGTAATTATTAATTATCAATATTACAACAATATTATAGCAACAAATGATATCATGACAACAATAGTGTTATAATTATATTGTTATCATGCGTACTATCACTGTCCTCATTACTGATGCTGTTATTAAATAATACACCATCATGAGCTGAAATAACAAGTCCCAGAAATGTTTTATACACACAAAAAGCTTATTTCTCTCAAATGTTGTGCACAAATTTGTTTACATCCCTGTACGTGAGCATTTCTCCTTTGCCAATATATTCCATCCACCTGACAGGTGTGGCATATCAAGAAGCTGATTAAACAGCGTGATCATTACACAGGTGCACCTTGTGCTGGGGACAATAAAAGGCCACTTTAAAATGTGCAGTTTTGTCACACAACACAATGCCACAGATGTCTCAAGTTTTGAGGGAGCATGCAATTGGCATGCTGACTACAGGAATGTCCACCAGAGCTGTTGCCAGATAATTTAATGTCAATTTCTCTACCATAAACTGCCGCTAACGTTATTTTAGAGAATTTGTCAGTATGTCCAACCGGCCTCACAACCGCAGACCACGTGTAAACACACCAACCCCTCCACATCCGGCCTGGGTGGTGGTTGGGCCTGGCTGGCAAATGGTTGGTCCTATGGCTTCACCCCTGATTGGCTGGGCCTAGCTCCTCAGTGGGTGGGCCTGGATGACAAGTGGGTGGGCTGCACCCCTGCCAAGTCATGTGAAATCCATAGATTAGGGCCTAATGAATTTATTTCAACTGACTGATTTCCTTATATGAACTGTAACTCAGTAAAATCTTTGAAATTGTTGCATATTGCGTTTATATTTTTGTTCAGTATATATTAGTACAATTTGACCATAGCAATATGTTGAAATACAGTAAAAAGTCATCAAATGTACACATTTACAATGAGATAAGTTTGAGCCTTGGTTCTGACACACAGCCATAAAATAGCATGGATTGTTTAAAGGGATGACTATTGATACCTTCTTGAGGCTTTTGAAAATGTTATAAATATGTTGAAACATTCAAATTATTCAGTACATCCATAACACAATTAAAAAACAATTAAAAAACATGGCTAGTCTACATTACATTACAGTCTACATGGGCTAAACATTTTTTTTCTGTCTATGCATACATTATTATTTGCATTAAAATGGTGAGGATAATCTTAAAATGTCTGATCTGTTTCAAGATTGGATTTCATGTAAATAGTTGTATTCCAAAAGTTTTATTTCAATTTATAGGTCATTTTTGTCAAAGGCCTAAGTGGGCTAAGTTAGGCCTAAATCATACTGTGAAACGTCTTTGTACATACTTGGAAGTTGGATGTAAACTAATAATGAGTGAATAAATAAAAATGCAACTCTCTATATAGACCAATTAGGCTATTATTGGACTTCACAATGCACTAATTGTATTTAATCAAAACGTGACAGAATTGTTTTCTTGTACAAAACACAACTTAATGACTCTCATATTTGTGCATCTTTCTTTGACTCCATACAAAGCATTAGGGCTAGTGTATATCAGTATGCCCATTGATCTTTTTCTTCAACAATAGCCTCTTTCAAACAACATCCTCTTCCCAACAACATTCTGGGAAATTCATTCCTATTTTAGACAGAACACTTGCTATATCTTATTTAAAGTCTATTTCCAGTGTCGGCTATACAATTAAAGCTCAAATTACTATTTGTTCTACATAGTACACTGTAAAATAATCATGTTTTTATGCTAATTTACTGCCAGCCATTTACCTGTAAATTACTGTTAAAAAATGTACAGTATGTTACCGTAAATTCCAAAGAAACTTTGGTTTAACAGTATATTACTGTAGTACATTACTGTAAAATTTACAGTAATGTACTGTTATAACAAAGTTTCTTGGTGCCTGAGAAAACTGGACCCGCAGCCTTTACACACATTGGCATCTTTGAAAAAGTTGTCAGTTGCTGTTATATGGAGATGATAACTAAATAGCAAATTTGAGGGTGTTAAAATCACGGTGTTGAGGTAAAAAGTGTTGTGAGTGTTATATCTGAGTGTTGATTCTGGTGGGATCAAATCAAATATTCACTTAGTCACTTGGTGAAGGCTAGATGCCTGAAAGCCATCGAATGCAACAATCATGTCTCTGTCACTAACAAACATACAGCAAAAAAGTAACCCTGGGAAATAAATATGCAGTAGTTACACCCGAAAATGTTAAAACAACACTCCAAATGAGTTACTGTAACACCACGTGTTAATTAGCTAACACTGAGAAAGTGTAACAGTATCAGCTCTTATAAGGTGTTAATTTAAGTCGGAATTTGCAACACCCATTGTGCTAGGGACCAATCACTTTTGGGGTGTTGGTTTATCAACACTTTTAAAAGGTGTTAGTTTAACACTAGGCTATTTGAGATGGTTACTTATGATTTCTAAGAAGGTTATACATTTAACACTGTGGGAGTTACAATTCTGATCACACATTTGCTGTGTATAATTAGATATAGATGCTTTAGATTATGGTTCAAGCATTTGTTCAACACGCAAGTATGGCATATATGTATGGCTTGGCCTGCAACATGGAAGAGGCCAGGGGTTGGTAAAATGTCCCATACGTGGCACTGTGCCGTTTTGCGCAATCCAACCTGAGGTCTCATAGTTTATTAACTATGTATTTCAGTTAATTCAACAGCATTGGCAGGCATTCGCCTAATAGTGCCGCAAATGTCAAACAATCTGTTATTCCTGAACAAATCCTGCAGTCACGTGAACTTCCATGGAAATAGACACTCAAGTATGGAATCGCATCGAAAGGTGACGCAGGAGCAGAAGAGCAGCTCCTTGAGTGTCTTGCGCAGCTCCTTGCTCCTATAGGCGTAGATGAGCGGGTCGATGAGCGAGTTACAGATGATGAGGATGAGGAAGAGGTTGAAGTAGCTGAAGAAGCAGGTGCAGAAGGGGGTCGTGGGGCAGGTAAGGATGAGAATAAGGTGGAGGAAGAAGGGTCCCCAGCAGAGGATGAAGACCCCTAGCAGGATAGTGAGCGTGATGGCGCCCTTCATGCTCGTGCCCTGGCGGCGAGACTTGTAGATGGCCATGATGCGCCGCGAATGCACGTGCGCCAGGATGAACATGTGCATGTAGAGCACAGCGGTGAAGACAAGAGTGATGCAGAAGAAGGTGACGAGGCATACAATGACGGCGGTGTGCGAGTGGTAGACGATGAAAAGTATGCTGGCGGTGATGCTGGTCAGCCACACCATCGCGATGATGGTCACGGCGCGCTGCGTGGTCATGATGCTGTGGTAACGCAGCGCGTAAAAGATGGTGATGTATCGATCCGCGGCGATGGTGCACAGGAAGGACAGTGATGACACCACCGAGCTGCAGTTCATGATGTCGATGACGTTGTCCAGGTGCCGCAGCATTTCAGGTGTGACCACTAGCAGCCCGTGTTCGGTGAGCAACATAACTATGGTCTCCACTACGTTGGCGACGCTGACCAGCATGTCGGAGACGGCCAGGCAACATATGAAGTAGTACATGGGCGAGTGCAGATTGCGGTTCTTGATGATGGCCAGCACCACTAAAATGTTCTCCACCAGACTAATGAGGCCCAGCGTCAGGAACAGCTCCTGTGGAATGCGGAGCGAGCAGGTCGTAGAGTTCTGCTCCCTGGCGCCGGTGTTATTGGTGCTGTTCTCACTGTACATGGTGAGGGTGCTCAGCTCCATGTGGTGGTGCATGATGAAGTTATGTTGAGACGTGTTGTCCATCATGTCTGCTGCTCTCTGCTGTTGTAGGCTATTGGATGAGGTGGAAAGAAAAAGCCTTAAAATATTTTCTTTGTGGTCTCTATAGTGTAACAGAATTAACTAGTTATTCTATAGACATCCTATCATTTTCAACTGGACTGTGACCGCAGGGAAAAAAGAGCACAGAATGTGAGGTGAAGGTAGTTTAGCTCACGTTCATGTCGCAACCCTGAAATTGGAGTGATGTTTTCCCACAAACGGAGGTCTCCAGAACGAACTTTAACACAGGGTGAAGAGCCCAGATGCTCACAGTGGAGAATCATCCATGTGAAATTGTCTCTTTCCCAAGTAACTGTTTAGATTCAAAGGTTTATCCAACTGTAATTTGCGCATATTCCATGTATGGTATTTCCAAGTGATGAGAATCCTAGTCTGAGTCTGAATACAGCTCCTTGGTGCTGGATCGCATGAGAGAAAATCCTCTACCATTTAGACGTCCAAGTAGGCTCCAAGCAATCCTAATGCGTGAACTGAGGCCTATCCAAGTGAGCTCTCAGGCGCATAACGTGACAGTGGGTTCTTAAAAGGGTCCACCGCATTTCTAACTCCTCCTTTCTCATAACGAAAGCCAACCGCATGATTCTCAGACTGACACAAACTCTAATGAACGCGTGATCCCGCATGGAAGTGTTTAACAAGATTAGGGAGTAAAATGGATGGAGAGAGTGTAGTATTGATATACTTACTAATCGCCTGAGCAGAGCATAATAATAATTCATTAAGTAATTCTAATATATAGTAGAGAACATGTTCCCCAGCACTAAAATGGAATTTACCGCGCACTGTGCACAACTGATGTGACCAATTGATTTAGACAATGCATACTTCAAGTGCCTCAAATACACGAGTGCACAAAACATTAGGAACACCCATGGGACACTCCAGACACTATGGAAAGGCTATTATTACACATGCATCTGCCTCAGCCGTGTATCATATATAGGATGTGGTGGTCATGGTCTACACTGAGTGTACAAAACATTAGGAACATCTGCTCATTCCATGAGACAGACTGACCAGGTGAATCTAGGTGAAAGCTTTGACCCCTTATTGATGGCACATGTTAAATCCTCTTCAATCAGTGTAGATGGAGGGGAGGAGACAGGTTAAAGAAGGATTTTTAAGCCTTGAGAGACAATTGAGACATGGCTTGTGTGTGTGCAATTCAGAGGGTGAATGGGCAAGACAAAAGATTTAAGTGCCTTTGAGCGGGTATGGTGGTTGGTGCCAGGCGCACCGGGTTGAGTGTGTCTAGAACTGCAACCCTGCTGGGTTTTTCACGCTCAACAGTTTCCCGTGTGTATCAAGAATGGTCCACCACCCAAAGGACATCCAGCCAACTTGACAACTGTGGGAAGCGTTGGAGTCAACATCCCTGTGGAACGTTTTTGACACCTTGTAAAGTCTATGCCCCTAAAAATTGAGGCTGTTCTGATGGCAAAAGGAGGTGCAACTCAATATTAGGAAAGCGATTCTTAATGGAAACCGACAACAATGATAAGTACATTTAAAAAATGACACGCTGCGCTCATGTATTTGGACGGGAACTTTACGCACAAGTGCACAATTGTAAATTAATTCATGATTATGGCTCAAACTGTTGCAGTGTTTTTCTTCTTTGATATAATTGCGAAATACATTTGTAATTACAATAAAGATTGTAAAGGCTCGCAAACATGATGTTTGTTGTCTGCCAAAAAAGCGGTAACCCAAAACAAATGGGAGGGGATTTGGATAGACAAACCCGATTGAATGGGTTGGTCCATTACGCATGAGGGTTTTTGTAGTGACCTAGTTGCAGCAGAGCCACTTGGCATTTTGACAGGTTTTGTGTGTGTATGTGTGTGGGGGGGGGGGGTGGGGTTACACAACATCTCCTGCGTCCCGAGCCGATTATAACAGAAGGGCGGGCTCTTTTCTCCGCTGCATTGAATCGATGTTTTTTCTTCTTCATTACAATCTCTATTTGATTAAATGTTTTTATACCGTGTAGTTGAGCAATCAAGAAAGCGTTTTTTTCCAACTTCAGAAACCCTTCGCAACACTACAAGCGGAGCCTCAAGTTAATGATGACGCAAGAAGCTGCCCACGCAGGCTTCAGTAGCCTGCCTACACATGGACAAATTGAGTTCGAGTGTTGAACCAGCCACCCAATAACAATACACAGTGATTCATTCAGGACAGACTTTGGACTCATGAAGCAACATCACTTTAAACCAAACCAAAACCATAACAAAATTAAATATATCATTTAGTTGACAATGTTCATAAAATATGTCCAAAACAAGATATATTTGTTAAAACTTGTGACAGCTGAGAAGTGAATACTCACTGCTGGAGGAAACCACATAAAGAGTTCTGAACAAAGTGCCAAGTGTTATGGCTCCAGCCTTTGAAACAATCCTTCTCAGTGCTTGCATACCCAGCCTCTTCCTCTAGCGATTTCATGGGAGATATAACACACACAAACTGCAGTTTGTGCAAAAGGCAGCATTCTCTCACCTGTGGAGAGCAGCAGTGTCAACTGTAAGCAGCCAGACTGTCCATAGTTCGAGTGTAATAGTGGGAGAATCCTCCATTCACTCAGGGCCAGACACAGATCTGTATCAGCCTCTAGCTGAGGAGCACCACTCCTACCTGGGACTACAACTTCAGACCTGACCAGACCGACTCAACATCTGGGCCTATCACACAGTCTGCAAAAGGGGCATCCAACTACCATATGTGTGTCTGGACTGTCACTCTGTCTGTCAAAGAGAGACACAAGAGGGGTTGGATGGGGTAGGACAGATGATAAGTGATGTGGCTAGTGGCAACCTGTCATTTAGGGCAGGTGGAGCAGAGCCCCGCCTGTTTTGAGCCCCACCTGTTTTGAATGTTATTTTGGCATTAATACGATGTAAAAATGTAAAAGAATACTTGAGTTAATAAAGCCGCATTCAAACATGGTCTCTTTTTTGCTTTCTTGAGGAAGGCAGCTCCAAAATGCCTAGCTCAGTGCTTTCTGTGGTGGTGGGGCAGCCAGCGGAAAATATGGAGCTTAGGGGTTGGTAATGTTCTCTAATTGAGCCGTGATAGGCTCAGTGTTCTGTCACTCATGGGGACACTACGTCACCACAAAATCTTCGGGGAGAGCTCGAAAATTCAACCCCCTTGGGTGCTGCCATAGAGTTACATTATAATTGCCCATACAGTAGCTCTTTTCCAAGATTAAAAGGATAAACATTCAACATTGGCCATGCTGTCAATCCATAATGAATTCTGCTTTGAACGGTCATCCAACTCGGAATTGCATGTCGGGAACTTGGGCCCCTTTCTAGAGCTCTGACCTGAAGATCACTGACGTCATCATGATTCAATCTGGGTTTTTTTTTCAAGTTCCCAGTTGTCTTGAAAGCACCAATAATCCAGAGAATGTCAGACTTTAATGACAAAATTTGCCCACGAAGGACCGCCGCGCAACCTTCCTGTTCAAGTGAGCACAGGACAGAGAGAATGCCAAGAATGTGCAAAGCTGTCATCAAGGCAAAGGGTGGCTATTTGAAGAATCTCAAATATAAAATATATTTTAATTTGTTTAACACTTTATTGGTTACTACATGATGCCATGTGTTATTTCATATTTGTGATGTAAGAGCGTCTGCTAAATGACTTAAATGATGAATGAAATGATAATGTCTACAATGTAGGAAATAGTAAAAATAATTTTTAAAACTTAAATGAGAAGCTGTTCTAAACCTTTTGACCGGTACATTAACCCCAGTTCAACCTCAATACACTGTTAAAGGTCTATTACAAGTTCTGACCAACGCTCCTGCTGCTTCACAGGGTGTTTCTTAAAGCAATGTCTCATAACCAAATATAGTTATTTTACAGTGGCTTTGAACTAACCATGTAATAGTACATCCCAGCAGGCAAAACTATCAGCTTTAACTTTATAATTCTAAACACTTACAATCAGGGGTGGAAATGGAAGAAGTCTGGGAACTCACCATTGTCAACACCCCCCCCCTCCCCCCAAGGAGAAACTGAATAGATCAAGATGTACTGAATTTATCGATTTCCCTGGATTTAGTTATTTACAGTTCTGAATGTTCTGTAGTTTATCTAATCCAGTAGAGGAATATTTACCCACATTATAGAATTCTCTAGATTTCTCGATGTACCGTGATGTAGGCCTTCAGTTAATTCTGAATGTTAAGAACCTTTGTCTTGCCCAGAGGGAGATTTATTTGACAAGTTATAGATATACACTACTCTTCAAAAGTTTGGGGTCACTTAGAAATGTCCTTGTTTTTGAAAGAAAAGCAAATTTTTTGACCATTAAAATAACATCAAATTGATTAGAAATACAGTGTAGACATCGTTAATGTTGTAAACGACTATTGTAGCTGGAAACGGCTGATTTTTAATGGAATATCTACATAGGCGTACAGAGGCCCATTATTAGCAACCATAACTCCTGAGTTCCAATGGCATGTTGTGTTAGCTAATCCAAGTTTATCATTTTAAGAGGCTAATTGATCATTATAAAACCCTTTTGCAATTATGTTAGCACAGCTGAAAACTGTTCTTCTGGTTAAAGAAGCAATAAAACTGGCCTTTAGTCTAGTTTAGTATCTGGAAAATCAGCATTTATGGGTTCAATTACAGGCTTAAAATGGCCAGAAACAAAGAACTTCCTTCTGAAACTCATCAGTCTGTTCTTGTTCTGAGAAATGAAGGCTATTCCATGCGAGAAATTGCCAAGAAACTGAAGATCTCATACAACGCCGTGTACTACTCCCTTCACAAAACAGCGCAAACTGGCTCAAACCAGAATAGAAGGAGGAGTGGGAGGCCCCAGTGCACAACTGAGCAAGAGGACAAGTACATTAGAGTGTCTAGTTTGAGAAACAGATGCCCCACATGTCCTCAACTGGCAGCTTCATTAAATAGTACCCGCAAAACACCAGTTTCAACTTCAACAGTGAAGAGGCGACTCCGGAGACTCTTTGTTTCTGGCCATTTTGAGCCTGCAATCGAACCCACAAATGCTGATGCTCTAGATACTCAACTAGTCTAAAGAAGGCCAGTTGTATTGTTTCTTTAATCAGCACAACAGTTTTCAGCTGTGCTAATATAATTGCAAAAGGGTTTTCTAATGATCAATTAGCCTCTTAAAATGATAAACTTGGATTAGCTAACACAATGTGCCATTGGAACACAGGAGTGATGGTTGCTGATAATGGGCCTCTGTATGCCAATGTAGATATTCCATTAGAAATCAGCTGTTTCAAGCAACAATAGCAATTTACAACATTAACTGTCTACACTGTATTTGTAATCAATTTTATGTTATTTTAATGGTAAAAAAATGAGCTTTTCTTTAAAAACAAGGACCTTTGTAAGTGTCCTGAAACTTTTGAAGAGTAGTATATGTCTCTGATAGTCCCATCCTCCTCTGACACCGAGGTTCACATAGAGCTGGGAATGTACTTCATATCACAGTGAACACTACCGACCATTTGCTCGTGGGGACATGTCTTAGCAGGGAAGAGGGTAGACCTCACATGAACACCCCTCGTGACCCAGGCACTGCAGTAGCTGCAGGTAAACTCTGGAACAAGGCCCTCGTTTGAACAGCAGTCTACCAACTGCACCCACAGCATTACACCATGTGGTTCTTTTCAAAAACAGTAGAGAGAGGATGTATGTGTGTTGTTGATGTGGGTGTCTTTTAAGCGAGTACGGTTTTGAGTGTGTGTGTGAATAGCTTTGTACCCTTTCACTCTGCTTTCATTTATACATCCTCTGATAGGAACCAGCATATTCCTGGACTATTTCAAGGGAATGAAAACTAGGCAATTACGCAAATGAGTATCATGGGATGGTCTCTTCTTTTTGCCAGATGGTCTTTCAAGAACAATAACTTGGACTCTTTTAAACCCCTGGGCAACATATCACTTATCAAATTACTTGGAAGAATCAACGACACACAACAAAAATACGGAGGAAATAAAACATCAAAAGTAATATGGGACAGTGGTGGAAAAAGTATCCAATTTGTCATACTTGAATAAAAGTAAAGATACCTTAATAGAAAATGACTCAAGTAAAAGTGAACGTCACCCAATAAAATCCTACTTTAGTAAAAGTATTTGGTTTTAAATATACTTAAGTATCAAAAGTAAAAGTATAAATCATTTAACATTGCTTATATTAAGCAAACCAGACAGCACCATTTTCTTATTTTTATTGACGGATAGCCGGGGGCATGCTCCAACACTCAGATATCATTTACAAACGAAACATTTGTGTTTAGTGAGTCCGCCAGATCAGAGGCAGTAGGGATGACCCGGGATGTTCTCTTGATAAGTGTGTGAATTGGACCATGTTCCATTTTTTTGCCAATTGTGCCGTCTGGTTCTCTGAATATAAGGAGCTTGAATTAATACTTTCACTTTTGATACTTAAGTACATTTTAGCAATTCCATTTACTTTTGATACTTTAGTTCATTTAAAACAAAATACTTTTAGACTTTTACTCAAGTAGTGTTTTACTCTGACTTTCACTTTTACTTGAGTAATTTATATTAAGGCATCTTAACTTTTACTCAAGTATGACATTTTGTACTTTTTCCACCACTGGGAGAGAGAACGTTTGGTTGAAAATAATCTAGAATATTCCCCCCAAATGAGGAGTGTAGCCAGCTAAAGGAGGACATGTGGCATCTGAAATTCATGATAAATTATTGAATACAACACCCCACATTTTAACTAATGAAGTTAATACTGAAAATCATAAAGCTTCGGTGGACAGATATTCCATTAGAAACAGGTTAGTTAAGTTCACCAACAAGATCAAAGCAATGCTGTCAAAACAACTTTTGACACCCACGAGACCAGACAGAGAAAAATAGTGCTCATGAATGCAGGGTGGCAAAATATGCCTAATAAATATCCTGGTAATTCCAGGGTAACTAGGGGTAGAGAGTCATTTTCCTAGTAAACTGATATTGGAACAAGCACCAATAGAGCATACAGTTGAAGTCGGAAGTTTACATACACTTAGGTTGGAGTCATTAAATCTCATTTTTCAACCACTCCACAAATTTCTTGATAACAAACTATAGTTTTGGCAAGTCGGGTTAGGACATCTACTTTGTGCATGACACAAGTAATTTTTCCAACAATTGTTTACAGACAGATTATTTCACTTATAATTCACTCTATCACAATTCCAGTGGGTCAGAAGTTTACATACACTAAGTTGACCATGCCTTTAAACAGCTTGGAAAATTCCAGAAAATGATGTAATGTCCTTAGAAGCTTCTGATAGGCTAATTGACAGATGCATGAGCAACAACTGACTGACTATATATCAGATAACACCTACCAGTTAATCTTCTCAGCATCAAAGACTTCAAGATAAGTGTAAGGACAGATATTTTGGGATGATAGACACAGATAGCCTTGCTATTTCTAGACTGATTACCACTCACCGTGCAGCGAACACTCATGATCAGGCGGCTTGGGAGGCTAAGACACAGAATGAACCCCCTATTGGCCTGGAAAGAGATTCATTATGAAATATGTATTTTTACTCAAGTCAGTATTGAACCATATGAACATCAAGTTTATTGTCTTTACATTAGCTTGTGTAATAAATTATTTCTAGGCAGAGTATTTACAGTAGTGGGTTGGATATCATGCAATCCTTTCCTGACATTAACAGATGACTTGGGCCAGTCGTTTTTCCTGCCAACATGACCTCATTGGGACCAACTTCGGGCCCTAGTTAATAAACAGCCTAGAATTGATTTCAGGTAAGGTTAAAAATACCTCTTTATAGAGAATCACAACAGAAAAATATCCTGATCAGTTTGAATTTTATCCTCAAAATCAGATTTCTAAGACAACATCATTTTATATTCATTGATGAACAGGGTTAATTGGGAGTTGAAATTAAAAATCAAAGTTGTTATGGCCAATATAAAAAATGGAATAAGAGGTTAAGTCCATTTGTTCCACTCACAAGGTGAATTACTGTATAATTCTGACTTTTATCAGACGCTCATTAACCTTTAACCTGACTCTCATCAACCCATATGGCAGTAGACTGTCAATGTGTGTACGACGTTTGGTTGCTAAGACAACACCATAGGGATTTATTCAATCAGAAATAATTCCACTTCAGATATACTGTAGCAGGAGGGCATCATTATCCTTCTGATGAAACACAATATTCATTTTTTTGATAAGCAATGTTCTTTAAAAAAAACTGAGTTTTTTTCTTGATGAACGCAGCCTCCTGATCTTCTCGATCAGTAAGAACAACTGTCCTGAGGAAAGAGAATGGGACAACATGAGGAAGGAGAGAGGGCTGATGGACTGACTATGACATGAGGAAGAGGTGATACTACTGTGCCTATATCAGAAAGGGAGAGTTTGTTTGATGTTTGGGTCATATAGATGACCTACCATTTCTTTCTTTAAGGTTACAGTACATCTGTTACTGCTACCCTCACTGAATCTATTCCCTCACTCACTCTTCATCCTCCTACCACCCTGCTGTACTCCAACTCCATTCATCTTAATCAACTTTTTATTTTCTTCTATCCATTCACAGCTCTATGTACCTCTCCCTCAAGTCTCACTCCACCTCTCTCTGTATCCTCCTCATCTCAGTCCCACTCCCCCTCGTCTCTGTCAGGGTTGTCCTCTCTAGGTGGCTCCTGAAACTGGATGTTGTCCAGCATGTCCCTCATGGCCACCATCAGACGATTTACTTCCTGGTTCAGCTCCCGACCTGCCTGAGCTACTTCCAGGTCATCCTGCGGCATTGGCTCACCCTGCAGAGACAGTGACTAGAGTGTGAGCAGTAATTCTAATCATAACTGAACATGACAATATGGAAGTGTGTGTGTGTGTGTGTATACAGTGCATTCGGAAAGTATTCAGATCCCTTCCCTTTTTCCACATTTTGTTACATTACAGCCTTATTCTAAAATGGAATAAATATTTTCCCCCCCTCATCAATCTACCCACAATACCCCATAATGACAAAGCAAAAAAAGTTATATCTTTTTAAGTATCACATTTACAGACCCTTAACTCAGTACTTTAGTGTTGCACCTTTGGCAGTGAGTACAGCCTCGAGTCTTCTTGGTAATGACACTACAAGCTTGGTACACTTGTATACCACGGGTTCAAGTCGGGCTCTGGCTGAGCCACTCAACGACATTGAGACTTGTCCCGAAGCCACTTCTGCATTGTCTTGGCTGTGTGCTTAGGGTCGTTGTCCTGTTGGAAGGTGAAACTTCACCCCAGTCTGAGGTCCTGAGCACCCTGGAGCAGGTTTTCATAAAGGACCTCTTTATTTTGCGCCATTCATCTTTCCTTCGATCCTGACTAGTCTCCCACTCCCTCCGACTGAAAGACACCTCCACAGCATGATGCTGCCAGGTTTCCTCCAGACGTGACGCTTGGCATTCAGGCCAAAGAGTTCAGTCTTGATTTCATCAGACCAGAGAATCTAGTTTCTCATTGTCTGAGAGTCTTTAGTTGCCTTTTGGCAAACCCCAAGCGGGCTGTCATGTGCCTTTTACTGTGGATTGGCTTCCATCTGGGCACTCTACCATAAAGGCCTGATTGGTGGTTCTTGGTCACCTCCCTGACCAAGGCCCTTCTCTCCCGATTGCTCGGTTTGGCCAGGCAGCCAGCTCTAGAGTCTAGGTGTTTCCAAATTTCTTCCATTTAAGAATGACGGAGGCCCCTGTGTCCTTGGGGACCTTCAATGCTGCAAAAAAATGTTGCTACCCTTACCCAGATCTGTGCCTCGACACAATCCTGTCTCGGAGCTCTACAGACAATTCCTTTGACCTCATGGCTTGGTTTTTGCACTGACATGCACTGTCAACTGTGGGACCTTATATAGACCAGTTTGTGCCTTTCCAAATCATGTTCAATCAATTGAATTTACCACAGGTGGACTCCAAGTTGTTGAAACATCTCAAGGATGATCAATGGAGGGGCCTCCCGAGTGGCGCAGTGGTCTAAGCCACTGCATCGCAGTGCCAGCTGTGCCACTAGAGAGTCTGGGTTCGAGTCTAGGCTCTGTCGCAGCCGATCGCAACCGGGAGACCCATGGGGCGGCGCACAATTGGCCCAGCACGCACTAGCGACCTCTGTGGAGGGCCGGGTGCAGTACATGCTGGCACGGTCACCAGGTGTACTGTGTTTCCTCCGACACATTGGCGTGGCTGGCTTCCGGGTTAAGAGGGCATTGTGTCAAGAAGCTTGGTGGGTTGTGTTTTGGAGGATGCACGGCTCTCGACCTTCACTTCTCCCGAGTCCGTACGGGAGTTGCAGCTATGAGACAAGACTGTAACTGGATACCACAAAATTGGGGTAAAAAAATAAAATAAAATAAGAAGGATGATCAATGGAAACAGGATGCACCTGAGCTCAATTTCATAGCAAAGGGTCAAAAGACTTTTTTTTTTAAATGACAACAACAAAAAATGTTTTGTTATTATGGGGTATTGTGTGTAGAAAATGTATTTAATCCATTTTAGACTAAGGCTGTAATGTAACAAAATTGAAAATTGAAAAAGTCAAGGAGCCTGAATACTCCCAAATACATTGTATGTGTATGTGTTGCTTAAATTAACCAGGAAAAGCACAATACCATCTCTTAAGAACACCACATTATTCTCTCCTGTCTCACTCAGGTTCAAAATGTTTCAAACGTTGCAATAAGGTATCACGCGTAAACAAATTAATTTAAAGAGACAAACAGGAGCTTTGTACGACCCTAGGTGACATACACGTATGTCAGTGTTTTGTGTCTAAGTTTTTTGGGATTTTCACACAGAACATACATTTCTTAGATTCATTTAATTTACAACACACCTAAATTGTGATTTCAAACCTGTTGGATAACACTGTAGCTATTCTAACAGTGCAATAAAACAACTGAAAGCAGACAGCATCTCTTCCTCCTAAACTGTCTCATTCTTATCGTAATTGCATCTATTCCTCTTCCTAATCAGATAAGTCTGAAGATGGTTTAAAAGTAGCTGCATAAAAAAGGTGGTCCCTCCTGGTTAAAACGCTTTTGGTCAGTGGGTGTTTCTGGAACTTACATGGCCAGTTGTGGCACAGGAGGACCTGAGGACACTGGAGCGCCCAGGTTGGTGGTCCACATTAGTGATCATCTTTACAATTAGCCACATGTCCTCTGATCACTAGCGTGGCTAGCTACACTCTGAACTGGCATGGACATTGGAAAGTAACTATAATAGGAGACGATGCTTTGCTTCCTTCACACCACGTTGCATCTCACTGCACAAGGTTACATGGCAACACACTGCCAGTCAGTGTGGGACACCTCATCAAATATAAAAATCACCCCCACACATGTATACTGTCCATTGATGTTTTGATCATGTGGATCTTTTTTTTATAGACACAAGAATGTTCTGAAGTAGGTCAACATGACGAGAGACAATGTGATGTGTAAATATAGGCTATCCTCTGGTTGCTGGTGCCAGGCTGCTGAGTGCTTATCCTCTCCTCTCCAGGGGTGTTTGTCACCATCTGTCTCTTGTGTATTTCACCCTGCGTGACACTGCCCACTCTTTACCTCCTCTCCACTCTGCCTGAGAAGCAGGGGGCAATGGGGCGGACAGTACATTCCCTCCTCGTTGGATGCCATGGACAACACTGAGTCAGAGGAATCAAGACTCTCTCTTGAAATGCAACAGTTGTCTGTTCTGCTTCAACAGGACTCAAGTAACACACCACTAAAAACAGTGCATCAAAGAGAGGCTATATGTTAGCCAATCCATAGCAGTAAATGGTTTCAAATCAAGTTAGCCCATGCAAAACACGGAGTCAATCAAGAGTTCTTGTACCAAAAGCCAAGTTTGCCTCGTCAATCTTTCTCCACGATCTGTGCTGAATCAAATGATGAAGCTAAACTTTGTTAGGCCTCCGATGCCAACTGTCACAAAGTGTTGGTTGTAGATTGTGATCAGATTGTGTTTTCGGACATCAGAGAGAGGTCAGAATCAGACCTACATAACATCGTTAATGGGTCAACATTGTTCGGACATGTCCAAAACGCACCAGAAAACATGAGCATGTTCTTCATGTGCCATATTGGTTAGTTCCAACATAGGAAACCGTTTTTCTGTGGCAAAGTTACACTACTGTAGACTTAATGTGGATAAGCTGCAGTAGATCTAGTGGAGTATGAAGCTACTCAGAAGCACTTTCTAAGGCTTGGCCATGGAGCAAATAGGCATGAAATGAGTCGTATGGTTAATCCATTCAGAAACCTCCAGAGGGTTAGGGAATATCTACCTAAACTCCAGCTAATCAATGTTCCCTTCCATCCTGTCAGAACCCTTTGTGCCAACAGTAGTCCAGGATGTCTCCATTAGCTCACCCCAACAGTAGCCCAGGATGTCTCCATTAGCTCAGCCCAACAGTAGCCCAGGATGTCTCCATTAGCTCACCCCAACAGTAGCCCAGGATGTCTCCATTAGCTCAGCCCAACAGTAGCCCAGGATGTCTCCATTAGCTCAGCCCAACAGTAGCCCAGGATGTCTCCATTAGCTCAGCCCAACAGTAGCCCAGGATGTCTCCATTAGCTCAGCCCAACAGTAGCCCAGGATGTCTCCATTAGCTCAGCCCAACAGTAGCCCAGGATGTCTCCATTAGCTCAGCCAGGATAACAGTAGCCCAGGGATGTCAGCCCAACAGTCCAGGATTAGCTCAGCCCAACAGTAGTCCAGGATGTCTCCATTAGCTCAGCCCAACAGTAGCCCAGGATGTCTCCATTAGCTCAGCCCAACAGTAGCCCAGGATGTCTCCATTAGCTCAGCCCAACAGTAGTCCAGGATGTCTCCATTAGCTCAGCCCAACAGTAGCCCAGGATTCTCAGCCCAACAGTAGTCCCATTAGCTCAGCCCAACAGACCAGGATGTCTCCATTAGCTCAGCCCAACTCAGGATGTCTCCATTAGCTCAGCCCAACAGTAGCCCAGGATGGCAGGATGTCTCCATTAGCTCAGCCTAACAGTAGCCCAGGATGTCTCCATTAGCTCAGCCCAACACCGTGGCCTAGCAGGATGTCTCCAGCATGGGCTAGTAGCCCAGGATGTCTCCATTAGCTCAGCCCAACAGTAGCCCAGGATGTCTCCATTAGCTCAGTATGTGGATGAATCTGGGAGCCCTGAGGAGGCGACAGACCAGGTTCTTTGATGTCTCCATTAGCTCGGTACAGGACTTTATGAATGTTTTCATTGTAGCCCTGCTGCAGCAAGCCCAGGATGTCTCCATTAGCTGAAATATCCTGTGATCTTTATATATTTGTTTTTACACTCTTCCGTACACTTTGTGTGGGGAGGAAATATCCTGTGATCTTTATATATTTGTTTTTACACTCTTCCGTGTGTGGGGAGGTCATATGCCTCAACAGCTGATGTTCCCTATTGGTCTCCCATTGGGAAAGGCACAGTGGAGATGCTAACTATATTATCGTTATGAGGCTGTGTTTCACATGCCATCTTATTCAAGGTCCCCGCCCTATGTTAAAAAACACACAATACAGTCAGACAGACACGAGACACACACACACACGTTGGTTTATGAGGTCATTAACAGGAGATGGGACATTGGGGTCAAAGGACAAGCAGTCATGATGTTCTATGATGCAGAGGACCTTTTCTTAGATTTGCCACGCTTGGGGGCATGCAGCTCTGTCCTCAGGGACCACAGTGTCTGCTGATGTCCTCTTCCTCTGCTACTTCTTTGTCAAATCCATATCCATTAATGTCACTGATTGGAATCAGAATTTTCCAGATCTAAATAATCAGACACGGACTTGAATGAAAGAACCCAAGCCATCTGCCTGACACTGCAGCTCCCGAGGACCCTGGTTGCATACCCCTAGTCTACTGTAGCTCCCCCTTGGCCTAGCTCACTCACTTACCTGCAGGTTGAAGTTTGGCAGCAGAGAGCGGAAGAACAGTGACAGGGTGCTCTCATTGGAGGCTCCCACACTCTGCCTGCAAACACAGAGACAAGTGAGAAAGCTAACGAGATAACACAAGCATACAATACGTTTGACACTCTTCTGCTGATAAGGATTCTCCCATGACCATAAATTATATCAACCATCATATACAGTGAGGTCCGTGTTTTGTTGTTTTCACTCTGTACTCCTGCACTTTGGAATGTGTACATAATCAACGCATTTTAGAGAACCAAATGTATTGGGCAAATGTACCTATATGTGTATTAAAGTAGTCAAAAGTTGAGTAATTGGTTCCATATATTTGGTCCCGACTCCAACAAGCTTGTAATACTCCAAACTTGTTGTATGCATTTGCAGTTAGTTTTGGTTGTGATTCAGATTATGTGCCCAATAGAAATACATGATAATGTATTATTAACCATTCCAACAAAGTGTCATTGTCTAAGTACTTTTGGACCTCACTGTAGATCATTATAAGTAGGTCCAATAGTTTTTCTGAACCCAAAGAATGCTCTTTTATGTTGCGATTACAGCTCCAGTGCTAAATTGTAACCAGTAACCCCCCACCCATTAATAAAATCATTACTTCAACCACTTACACACCCCCAGTTCTTTATCAATCAAAACACTTCTCCGTGGCCATGTTGGTAAAGCTTGTGAGGAACAAGTGCTGTCCTGTTACGGCTTTCTAGGTGTGAAGGAGAGTCGGAACAAAATGCGGCGTGTAGATTGCGATCCATGTTTATTACACTGAAGCAACACAAATCTAAATACAAACACTACAAAACAATAAACGTAACGAAAACCGAAACAGCCTAATACTGGTGCAAATAAACACAGAACAAGGACATCAGGACACTAAGGACAATCACCCACGAAACACTCAAAGAATATGGCTGCCTAAATATGGTTCCCAATCAGAGACAACAATAAACACCTGCCTCTGATTGAGAACCACTTCAGACAGCCATAGACTTAACTAGAACACCCCACTAAGCTACAATCCCAATACAAACACTCCACATACAAAAAACCCATGCCACAACCCTGGCCTGACCAAATAAATGAAGACAAACACAAAATACTTCGACCAGGGCGTGACATGTCCCCAGACATGGGTGGGCTGTCCTCAGACATGGGTGGGCTGTCCTCAGACATGGGTGGGCTGTCCTCAGACATGGGTGGGCTGTCCTCAGACATGGGTGGGCTGTCCTCAGACATGGGTGGGCTGTCCTCAGACATGGGTGGGCTGTCCCCAGACATGGGTGGGCTGTCCCCAGACATGGGTGGGCTGTCCCCAGACATGGGTGGGCTGTCCTCAGACATGGGTGGGCTGTCCTCAGACATGGGTGGGCTGTCATTCTAAGTAATTCTCACCAGAGATCATCAGGACAGGGTACAGTATGTACAGTGTGCTCCACACAACAGCCCTCAGAAAACAAATGCTACACTTTCCCTTGACTAGGAGTCAATTTGTCATGTTATTCGTTGTCACCGTATTCACCTCTCTGATGGTTTGATGCCTCCCTACCATCCACCACTGACTCTGCTGGTGGATGGTAGGGAGGTTATCACAAGCTATCACAAGATGGGAGGAAAGAGGCCTCAGTCAGGAACCCACAACACTCCTGTAACCACATGCTATTTCAGAGAAACTGATGACAGCGAGAGGGGAGAAGAGAGATTAAAGAGAGGGATAGGTGGGAGGAAGAGAAAGAATGTGAGGCAGAGAAGGAAGGGTGTGTCAGGGATAGACCATTAAGAGGAGAGATGCAAGCTGGTGAAATCAAGGCTATTCTTTATGCCAAATGTACATCAATGGCGTGTGTCACCATTGGCAAAGACAGAGAGAGGGTTAATTCACCTCCCCCGGCCTACATAACCGTGTGCCTTTCCAATGTCCACACTCCTTTCCAAACATTACAAATGGATCACCCCCATCCCCTTACACTGTACTCTAATATACCTTCATTAGAGATCCTCAATGGAGTCAGTGGCCAGTGGGCCAGACAGCCTTAGGTAGACTGAAACAAACCAAGCTGTATTGGTTCTGCTTAGGAAAACACAAGCAGATACTGTCCTGACTCTTGGTTTTCAGTCCAGAGGCACTGACAGGATTGCAGATCCAAGTAGACCTATAGAGAAGAACCTAGCAATCTGAAGGAGCCACATTATTATTATTATTATTATTTTTACCCCCTTTTCTCCCCAATTTCGTGGTATCCAATTGTTAGTAATTACTATCTTGTCTCATCGTTACAACTCCCGTACCGGCTCGGGAGAGGCGAAGCGCACATCCAACCCGGAAGCCAGCCACACTAATGTGTCGGAGGAAACACTGTGCACCTGGCGACCTTGGTTAGCCTGGCCCGCCACAGGAGTCGCTGGTGCGCGATGAGACAAGGATATCCCTACCGGCCAAACCCTCTCGAATCCGGACGACACTAGGCCAATTGTGCGTCGCCCCACGGACCTCCCGGTCGTGGCTGGCTGCAACAGAGCCTGGGCGATGCAGTGCCCTAGACCACTGCGCCACCCGGGAGGCCCTGAAGGAGCCACATTCTATAACTAGCTACAGTGCATTCGGAAAGTATTCAGACCCCTTGACTTTTTCCCACAAATGGATTAAATTAATTTTTTCCCTCATCAATTGACACACTACACTCTATAATGACAAAGCAAAAACAGGTTTAGACATTTTTGCACATTATATATTATTTAAAAAAATAAAAAAGTAAACTTTCTTTACACAAGTATTCAGACCCTTTGCTATGAGACTCCAAATTGAGCTCAGGTGCATCCTGTTTCCATTGATCATCTTTGAGATGTTTCTACAACTTGATTGGAGTCCACCTGTGGTAAATTCAATTGATTAGACATGATTTGAAAAGGCACACACCTGTCTATATAAGGTCCCACACTTGACAGTGCTCGCCTCCGGAAAAATGAACGGAGCAAAGTACAGAGAGATCCTTGATGCTCCAGAGCACTCAGGACCTCAGACTGGAGTGAAGGTTCACCTTCCAACATGACAACGACCCTAAGCACACAGCCAATACAACACAGGAGTGGCTTCGGGACAAGTCTCTGAATATCCCTGAGTGGCCCAGCCAGAGCCTGGACTTGAACCCAATCGAACATCTCTGGAGAGACCTGAAAATAGCTGTGCAGCGACGCTCCCCGTCCAACCTGACAGACATTGAGAGGATCTGTAGAGAAGAATGGGAGAAACTCCCCAAATACAGGTGCACCATGCTTGTATCGTCATATCCAAGAAGACTTGAGGCTGAATCATTGCCAAAGGCGCTTCAACAAAGTACTGAGTATAGGTTCTGAATACTTATGTAAATAGCATATTTCAGTTGTTTAAAAAAATATACTTTTGCAAAAATGTCAAAAAACTGTTTTTGCTTTGTCATTATGAGGTATTGTGTGTAGATTTACGAGGAAAAAAATATATTAATCAATTTTAGAACAGCAACGTAACAAGATGTGGAAAAAGTCAAGGGCTCTGAGTACTTTCCGAATGCACTGTATATATAATATATGTACACTACCGTTCAAAAGTTTGAGGTCACTTAGAAATGTCCTTGTTTTTGAAAAAAAGCACGTTTTTGTCCATTAAAATAACATCAAATTGATCAGAAATACAGTGTAGACATTGTTAACGTTGTAAATGGAAACGGCTGATTTTTTATGGAATATTTACATTGGCGTACAGAGGCCCATTTACAGCGACCATCACTCCTGTGTTCCAATGGTACGTTGTGTTAGCTAATCCAAGTATATCATTTTAAAAGGCTAATTGATCATTAGAAAACCCTTTTGCAATTATGTTAGCACAGCTGAAAACTGTTGTGTTGATTAAAGAAGCAATAAAACTGTCCTTTAGAATAGTTGAGTATCTGGAGCATCAGCATTTGTGCAACGCTGTGTACTACTCCCTTCACAGAACAGCGCAAACTGGTTTTAACCAGAATAGAAAGAGGAGTGGGAGGCCCTGGTGCACAACTGAGCAAGAGGACAAGTAAATTAGAGTGTCTAGTTTGAGAAACAGACGCCTCAGAAGTCCTTAACTGGCAGCTTCATTAAATAGTACCCGCAAAACACCAGTCTCAACATCAACAGTGAAGAGGCGACTCCGGGACACTGGCCTTCTAGGCAGAGTTGCAAAGAAAAAGCCATATCTCAGACTGGCCAATAAAAAGAAGAGATTAAGATGGGCAAAAGAACACAGAGGAACTCTGCCTAGAAGGCCAGCATCTCGGAGTCGCCTCTTCACTGTTGACGTTGAGACTGGTGTTTTACGGGTACTATTTAATGAAGCTGCCAGTCTACACTATATTTCTGATCAATTTGATGTTATTTAAATCACAAAAAATGTGCTTTTATTTAAAAAACAAGGACATTTTTAAGTGACCTAAAAATGTTGAACGGTAGTGTTTATATTTTGTGTACTATGTAAAAACCTACACTGGTACATACCCTACCTTGCACAAGATATGTATAATGACACAAGTTAGGACATGTTTGGAGGGTTACCTCTCAGGCCGGGTATATGAGACCACTGAGTTCAGCGGGGGGAGAGGATCGAACCCCATCACCGACTGAGTGGTCACCTCCTGGGAGAGAACACACACAATTCACCATTACAGTAAACATATTGAAGGCCTATCCTCACTAAAGTTCTGTTACTGTTGTAATTGTCATGCATCCAAAACATCAAGTTGATCTTGTTTGTGTTATGAGGACCTCTCGATGAGGAGGTCCAATCATTATATTTGATTGGGTTCTTCATGGAACCAATAAGGAAGCCGTATGCCAGTTGTTATTTATCTCTTTGAATTAGAGGACTACATTCTCAGCATAATTTGGCATGCTCTGTACTGTAGCGGTTGTGTATGTGTACGCTACTCTCCTGCAAACCACATTTACTCTTTGGGACATTTCATGTTATACAGATACAGGATATACAGTGTACATAATGAATGAATACAACCATTCATGATCATGTGATAAAGCAGTAAGGAAATTATACTATGATTAGATAATTCACTCTATTCCCCTATATACTGTGTGCTACTATTGACCAGGGTTATGGCTGGTCAAAAGTCATGCAATATAAGGGGATAGGGTGCTATATGAGACACAGACTTAATAATAGAGTAAACCTGGTTGCCAAATCTGTTTCTGATTGAACAAATGACAAACGGCATGACAATGGATTACTGGGCTAAATCAGAAACAGAACTGGTGACCAGGGTATAGTAGAGTGGCTGTTGCCTGAGTCTCTCACCAGCGGTAGAGTGGAGGTGGCCTCTTTGATTTCAGACAGGATGACGTGGCGATGGATGTTCAAGGGGGCACTCTGGTACCTCTGCTTCCTCCTAGGGGGATGGAGGAGACAGGAGGGGAAACCAAAGTCAGAGACACATAGGCCAGGGCCTCCCGAGCGGTGTAGCAGTCTAAGGCACTGCACCGCAGTGCTTGAGGCGTAACTACAGGCCCGGATTCGAATCCAGACTGTGTCACAGCCTGCCGTGACCGGGAGACCCATGAGGCGGTACACAATTGACCCAGCTTCGTCCGGGTTAGGGGAGGGGTTGGCCGGGCCGGGATCACGAAAAAGGGGTAAAAGTACAACAAATATATATTAATAATAATAATCAAATAAAAAGAGACATAAGCCAATATGCCTCATTTCAGGAGGTTCCTTTGATTTCTTCCTGACATCGAAATGTAACATTGCTATATTTAATCTAAAAGTGTTGCCTCAACACTTATGAAACAATAACTTTTGCAGATTTGTCGGAGACTTATGGATGGTTTCTCAGACCTAGATTAAGCCTTTTCCTAGACTAAAAAGCACTTTCCAAGGAGATTCTCCATTAAAGCATGCTATTTAATCTAAGGAATAGGGGTAATCTGCTAGTCGAACGCCCAACTCTTCATTGAGACAATACTGAAACATCAATCCATGGGCAAGTCAGTGCCACATTTTCATTTGTGCATAAATCAAAATGAAAGAAAAGTTATCTGGCAAATTCAGCAGGCTATGGTGTGAAATAGACTTCTAAGTGCAGTCTTTATTGAATTACTTTGGTGTGGTTACCAATGCATGAGCATCTTTTTCCTCTTATAATAAAACAACTGTATTGGGTCATACAAAAGTTTTACTGTGCGTGAAGTTTCAAATGCATCGGTCGTTACTATGTATAATGTGATAGGTATTTTAACCATTACTATTTCTTTCACACACAAAACACATTTTATGAATAAAATCTTTAATTAGTTGTCTGTCTCAAATGAAGTGAATGATGAAGTAATCTTTGAGAGAGGGAGGGAATCTGATTTCATTGGTCCTCAACTTGCAGCTCAGACACTCCATTCAGGATAAATGTAGTTAACCCTGAGTTAGCCTGCCTCGGAGCAAGTTAGATCTGAAGGATTCGTTGCCATAGAAATGTACCTGGCTAAAAGGTAAGCCACATTTGTGATAACGGTAATCCCAAGATGAACTTAGACCAAAGTTACTTCGCCAACTCCTCAAACTACATTTGTAGTATAGGGATCAGGACTTCTGACATTGAGAAAACAACCCATAAACATTAGGACCCCTGGAGCGCAAAGAGCACGTTATGACCTGTCTCTATGTAAAGTCTCTATGTAACGTCTCTATGTAACGTCTCTACGTAACCTCTCTACGTAACCTCTCTACGTAACCTCTCTACGTAACCTCTCTACGTAACCTCTCTACGTAACCTCTCTACGTAAACTCTCTACGTAACCTCTCTACGTAAACTCTCTACGTAAACTCTCTACGTAAACTCTCTACGTAACCTCTCCATGTAACCTCTCTATGTAAAAACTCTCTATTAGAGGTTGACCGATTATGATTTTTCAACGCCGATACCGATGCCGATTATTGGAGGACAAAAAATGCCGATATCGATTAATCGGACGATTTTTAACATGTATTTGTAATAATGACAATTACAAGAATACTGAATGAACACTTATTTTAACTTAATATATTACATCAATAAAATCAATTTAGCCTCAAATAAATAATGAAACATGTTCAATTTGGTTTAAATAATACAAAAACAAAGTATTGGAGAAGAAAGTAAAAGTGCAATATGTGTCATGTAAGAAAGCTAAAGTTTAAGTTCCTTGCTCAGAACATATGAAAGATGGTGGTTCCTTTCAACATGAGTCTTCAACATTCCCAGGTAAGAAGTTTTATGTTGTAGTTATTATAGGAATTATAGGACTATTTCTCTCTATACCATTTGTATTTCATATACCTTTGACTATTGGATGTTCTTATAGGCACTTTAGTATTGCCAGTGTAACAGTATAGCTTCCGTCCCTCTCCTCGCTCCTACCTGGACTCGAACCAGGAACACAACGACAACAGCCACCCTCGAAGCAGCGTTACCCATGCAGAGCAAGGGAAACAATCACTCCAAGTCTCAGAGCGAGTGACGTTTGAAATGCTATTAGCGCGCACCCCGCTAACTAGCTAGACATTTCACATCACATCGTTACACCAGCCTAATCTCGGGAGTTGATAGGCTTGAAGTCATAAACAGCAGAGCTGCTGGCAAAACGCACGAAAGTGCTGTTTGAATTAATGCTTATGAGCCTGCTGGTGCCTACCATCGCTCAGTCAGACTGCTCTATCAAATCATAGATTTAATTATAACATAATAACACACAGAAATGCGAGCCGTAGGTCATTAATATGGTCGAATCTGGAAACTATAATCTCGAAAACAAGACGTTTATTCTTTCAGTGAAATACGGAACCGTTCCGTATTTTATCTAACGGGTGGCATCCATCAGTCTAAATATTCCTGTTACATTGCACAACCTTCAATGTTATGTCATAATTACGTAAAATTCTGGCAAATTAGTTCGCAATGAGCCAGGTGGCCCAAACTGTTGCATATACCCTGACTCTGCGTGCAATGAACGCAAGAGAAGTGACACAATTTCCCCTGGTTAATATTGCCTGCTAACCTGGATTTCCTTTAGCTAAATATGCAGGTTTAAAAATATATACTTCTGTGTATTGATTTTAAGAAAGGCATTGGTGTTTATGGTTAGGTACAGGTTGGAGCAACGACAGTCCTTTTTCACGAATGCACACTGCATCGATTATATGCAACACAGGACACGCTAGATAAACTAGCAATATCATCAACCATGTGTAGTTAACTAGTGATTATGATTGATTGATTGTTTTTTATAAGATAAGTTTAATGCTAGCTCGCAACTTACCTTGGCTTCTTACTGCATTCACGTAACAGGCGGGCTCCTCGTGAGGCAGGTGGTTAGAGCGTTGGACTAGTTAACCGTAAGGTTGCAAGATTGAATCCCCGAGCTGACAAGGTAAAAATCTGTCATTCTGCCCCTGAACAAGGCAGTTAAACCCACCGTTCCTAGGCCGTCATTGAAAATAAGAATGTGTTTTAACTGACTTGCCTAGTTTAAAAAATATTAAATAAAGGTGTAAAAAAAAAAATAATAATAAAAAATTGGCAAAATCGGCATCCAAAATTCCCGATTGTTATGAAAACTTGAAATCGGCCCTAATTAATCGGCCATTCCGATCAATCGGTCGACCTCTACTCCCCATGTAAACTCTCTATGTAACGTAGACTCCATGTAACCTCTCCATGCAACCTCTCCATGCAACCTCTCTCTTCTCTACTCGTGAGGGGTCAGTCAGATGACTCTGATTAACATGGGGTTAACAGACATACAGTACAAACACTAACCCTGACTTTGACAGCCTGAGGTGCAAGTGGGAAATGGAGAAATCGATTGAGAGATCGTTAAGCAGGGTGAGAGAGGGGGGGAAAAAATAAAGGGATATGTCGGGTGAGAGAAGGAAAAGGAGAGACAACGTGGGAGAGGGTTAAGTAGGGATGAGCGAGGGGAAGGAGAAAGGGTTAAGAGGGGTTAAAGGTTGGGGGATAAGGCCCATTTGATGCAAAGGTAGATGATTGATTGGACTACAACGGTGGATCCTACTGGGTGGTGGAGATGAGGGGTAGGCTTAGAGAGCTTGGGGGTGTACATTTTATTCCAGGGTTAGGTTTTCAGACTTTCTACCTGGGCTTTGCTCCTTTCATATTTACTTTTGATCCTAACAAACTCTCCAAGCCCTGCCATGACACGCATACCCTTAACATGATGCTGCCACCACAATACTTGAAAATAGAGTGGGTTTCACTCTGTGTTGTATTGGACCCAAGCTCAATACTTTGCCTTGTTGTCTCCCAGTACTACTTAACGGCCTTGTTGCAAACAGAATGAATGATTTGAAGTGGACTGTACCACAGGCTTAATTCTTTTCACTTTGTCGTACATGTCAGATATGTGGAGTGAATGCAATGTGGTTTATCCTCTGTATTTTCAAAGTTATGTGCTTGCAGCATCATGTTCTGGTTATGCTTGTCACCTGCAGGGACTGGGGAGTTTGTCAGGATCAAAATAAATATGAAAGGAGCAAAGCCCAGATAAAAAGTTAGAGGAAACCCTGTCTCAGTCTTCTGAACACATAACCCTGGGATAGAGTTTTATATTACAGCAGGACAATTACACAAATTGTAATGCCGTATGTGTAATGCCAAAGACACACCAGAATGGCTTTCCAAGAGGTGTTGAGTGTTCCTGAATGGTCCAGTCTCAGTCCTAATATAAATTTGCTTGAAAATCAGACACAAGGTTTGAATATTGCTGTCCGTCAATTACTTCCAACCAAATTTATTGAGCTTGAGCACATTTGGAAAAAATACTATGGATATACAGTGGGGCAAAAAAGTATTTAGTCAGCCACCAATTGTGCAAGTTCTCCCACTTAAAAAGATGAGAGAGGCCTGTATTTTTCATCATAGGTACACTTCAACTATGACAGACAAAATGAGAGAAAAAAAATCCAGAAAATCACATTGTAGGATTTTAAATTAATTTATTTGCAAATTATGTAGTTGAAGTGTACCTATGATGAAAAATACAGGCCTCTCTCATCTTTTTAAGTGGGAGAACTTGCACAATTGGTGGCTGACTAAATACTTTTTTGCCCCACTGTATGTTGCTCTAACATCTGTGTAAAGTTGGTATATTCCTATTCCAAATGTTTTTCTGCTGTAATGGCTGCCAAATGTGCTTCCACCACGTATTAACCCTAAAATGCGAAGACATATGCAATCCAGACATCTTATTTTATTAATTTGGAAAATGTTCTATAATTTTTCTTTCACGTTGGAAGTGTAGAGTTGGTTGTGACCAATGGTAGAAAAACTATGTCATCTATTTTTGTATTTCATTTTAAGGCTGCAAAATGTGTAAACTGTGCAAAGGGTAAGTAGACTTTCACTTGGCATGGAATGTTGGAGGTTAACTAGCCTGGAATCCACACTGACCATTGCTCCACTGAATATTACTTATTGAACAGAAATACTCAGTGTGAATTTGAGGATAAAGGTGAATGCGGTAACGAGGAACAGTTTGCCCGGTTGGAAAGGTAATAATGCCAGTGGTCTAGAGTCCAAGGGGCTCTTACTTGTTTTGGCAGTCCTCCACCAGAGGGTCTTTCGCGTCGACTCGTCGTAACACCTCCCTCACACACTCCTCCAGCCACAGCAGGACCCCTCCCTCCCTCCACAGGGTGTGCGTCCGCCCCACGTACAGAGACACCAGTTCAGCCAGGGCAGGAGACTGCCTAGAAAGAGGGAAAGAGATGGGAGGAAGGAACAATTACATTTGTCACTCTAATACAATTTCATGCCAATAAATGATGATTCAATTCCATTAGGCTGACTGACACAGACGATGTGCATAAAGGGAAGACATGACAGACAGGAAGACATGATGCCTCGGTTGAAGCAGATGTTTTACCCCAACTGGCTTCTGGGTCCAAAGAAGTCATGTGACGATACAGCAGCGTCTGGCTGCACTGTGCACAGGTCCAACAGAGGCATCAACACTGGGGAACACAAACAAACAGATAGGCATAGGTCTCTTTTCTGTCTGTGTGTGTGTGTGTTCTATATAAGCATCCATGGTGGAACACATTCTAATGGCTGTCCCTCTCAGGCCTGTGTGTGTGTGTGACTTTAACCTCCAGGGAACATGATGAGAGCGTCCTGCAGCAGCAGGTCAGCCTTGTGTTTGAGCCGTTCCCTCTCCTCTGACTCAGTCTGATCCTCCTGACTCAGGTGGAAGTGGCTCAGAGCCACAGAGAAGGCAAAGTTTGGCAACTGGGACAGGTTCCTGTGCACCTGGGAAACACACACACAGGAATCAGACAATACACACACACACACACACACAGAAATCACACACACACTTGTATGAGGTCACACACACAGGGAAAATCTGGCGCACACACTCGTCTCACCTCCCAATCCTGGTATAGCCGGAGGAGGAAGTTGTACTCTCGTGAGCGCAGGGAGAGGAAGTCAATGAGCAGCAGCATACAGAGGGGATCGCTGTCGGGGTCCAGACTTGGAAGAGAAAGGAGATGACGGAATAAAGCACACAACAGCTCCTCTTCTTCAATGAATACTTCATTCAGTTTCGCCTACATAACTAAGACCACATAACTATTATATAAATAAACATTACAGAAATAAAATTAATGGTTTCTTTATTAAAAGTGGACCCATGACAACCCGTGACCAGAATCTGTGCCATTGCTGGAAACACTCAATATCCTGCGGATCCTAAATACAGTGACACTATACATAATGGAAATGGAAGCACTGTGGAGGCACTGTGGAGGCACTGTGGCGGCACTGTGGAGGCACTGTGGAGGCACTGTGGAGGCACTGTGGAAGCACTGTGGAAGCACTGTGCTTTTACTGGTATTTCAAGCTTTATCCACTAGTGTTGCTGCAGGTAGAAAATCATAGGAAATGTAATTTAATTGACACCGTCTCCAATCAATCAATGTCTGGTTGTGCGTGTGATATTATTATTTACTATCATTTGGCAGGGAATTCTATTTGTAGATCAGTGATTCTACACCTTATTTTGCTCAAGCTGATCCTCTCCAACAGACTTAGAAGTTGTAGCTAAAAATGGGTAAATTGGGTGCAGTTAAAGGGTTGATTAAATGAAACCAACCATTGAAATACACTGTATGTAATTCAGGGGGTAGTCGCCCCAACAGATTCAAATCCGGATCCAGCGACTATAAAATCAACACCTGTTGACTTGACAGTCACTGGATCTGGGTTTGTGGATCTGTGTTTGAGTCCCGGTCGGGGCTACCCTCCAAATTCACTACATTGGTGTCAGAAGTGGGATGGTGCCCATGAGGCCATCTGAGTGGCATGTACTCGTGAGGGAGTTGGTATAGCTTGGGGACACGCTCTCCCAAAGGAAGGGGGTAATGAAGCAACAATAACCCAACACCTAGCGAGCTCATCAAGAGGTTCGGGGTTTGGACCTCTTGGGAGTAACAGGTGAAGGGGGGTTGGCAGTCGCTGGACCCGGGTTCGAGTCCCATTCAGATATTGATTGGAGACAGCTTGTGTCAATTAAATAGCATTTCCTAAGATTTTCTACCTCCATCAACACGATTGGATAACACTGGAAATATCGGTAAAAGCACAGTGCGTCCATTTCCGCAACACAAAGCAGGGCCCTATATGTGGTATATGACAGAGCTGCTGCGGGCGGCAGGGCTGTTCATCTGGTATTCCTATCAGTCATCTACTGAAGCAGAGATAAGGTCCTCCTGATCATAACACAGCAGGCCTGAGAGGGACAGCCGTCACAACGTGTTCCACCCTGGATGCTTATACAGAGCAGACACACACCACCGCGAGGGGAGGAAGCCAGTGTTTGACGGAAATCAGAGATATACACTGAGTGTACAAAACAGTAGAAACACCTTGCTAATATTGAGTTGCACCCGCTTTTGCTGAAAGTGCTCCACAGGGATGCTGGCCCATGTTGACTCCAATGCTTCCCACAGTTTTGTCAAGTTGGCTGGATGTCATTTGGGTGTTGGACCATTCTTGATACACATAGGAAACTGTTGAACGTGAAAAACCCAGCAGTGTTGCAGTTCTTCACACACTCAAACAGGTGCACCTGGCACCTACTACGATACCCCATTCAAAGGCACTTAAATATATTGTCTTGCCCATTCACCCTCTGAATGGCACACACACAAGTCATGTCTCAATTGTCTCAAGGCTTAAAAATCATTATTTAACCTGTCTACTCCCCTTCAATAAATGACATCAATAAGGGGTCATAGCTTTTACCTGGTCAGTCTATGTCATGGAAAGAGCAGGTGTTCATAATGTTTTGTACACCATGACCACCACATCCTAGATAAGATAAAGGCGAAAGGCCTAAGACACAGGGCGAAGGCAGGTGAATGTGTAATAATAGTGTGTGGCCTGTCCCATGGGAGTTGTTCTGTCATACTGCTTAGACAGGTTTAATGACCAGTAATGGAATGCAGTCACCCTGGTCCATTTAGAAAGTCATTCCTGGGTACGATATGGACATCGGACTCAGGTTTTATGTCTGTTTAGTTGATGTGAAGTGTGGTAAGACCTTTATTATGATAATATATGAGAAGGAATCTTTTTAAGAGGAAATCTTAGATAACAATTGGGATCGGGCACAGATTAGCACAGCGCAGCCTTTATGCCATTTAATAAACTACAAATATCACAATTTAATTGATTGAACAATCTGTTTTTTTAAATATATATATATACACACACACTACATGACCAAAAGTATGTGGATTAGTAAGATTGTACACTGATGTTGGGCTATTAGTCCTGGCTTGCAGTCAGCGCTCCAATTTATCCCAAAGGTATTTGATGGAGTTGAGGTCAGGGCTTTGTGCAGGTCAGTCAAGTTCTTCGACAAACCATTTACGTAAGGACCTCGCTTTGTGCACAGGGATATTGTCATGCTGAAACGGGAAAGGGCCTTCCCCAAACTGTTGCCACAAAGTTGGAAGCAAGTTAAGATTTCCCTTCACTGGAACTAAGCAGCCTAGCCCGAAACAAGAAAAACAACCCCAGACCATTATTCCTCCTTCCCCAAACTTTACAGTTGGCACTATGCATTGGTGCAGGTAGCGTTCTCCTGGCATTCGCCAAACCCAGATTTGTCTGTTGGACTGCCAGATGGTAAAGCATGATTCATCACTCCGGAGAACGCATTTCCACTGCTCCAATGGCATGAGCTTTACTCTACTCCAGCCGACGCTTGGCATTGCACATGGTGATCTTAGGCTTGTGTGCGGCTGCTCTGCTATGGAAACCCATAGCAGCTTCAGCACTTGGCGGACCTGTTCTGTGAGCTTGTGTGGCCTACCACTTTGAGTCTGAGCTGTTGCTCCTAGACATTTCCACTTCACAAGAACAGCACTTACAGTTGACCGGGGCCACTCTAGCAGGGCAGAAATGGTATAAACTGACTTGTTGGAAAAGTGGCATCCTATGACAGTGTCATGTTGAAGTCACTGAGCTTTTCAGTAAGGCCATTCTCCTGTCAATGTTTGTCTATGGAGATTGCATGGCTGTGTGCTCAGTTTTATACACCTGTTGCAACATGCAACAATTTCAAAGATTTTACTGAGTTGCAGTTCACATAAGGAAATCAGTCAATTGAAATAAATGTATTAGGCCCTAATCTACATACATAAAAAAATAAATGCACACACCTTTTGTCTTTATCTGCATTATTCATCTTTCTCGTGTGCGAATAAATAAAAGCAATCCATCGCTATACTTCTTTCCATTATGCGATTCACACCTTCCCTCTACCCCGGACACCTGGGGTGCACACTGTGCACACACACACACACACACACACACACACACACACACACACACACACACACACACACACACACACACACACACACACACACACACACACACACACACACACACAGTCTCCCACGTACCTCAGGATGAGTCTGCAGTACTCCAGGGCTGTCCGGGGGCATCCCCTCCTCTCCAGGAACATCATGTGTTTATAAACAGCCAAGTAGAATGCCCTGCAGAGAGGATAAATATACAGACAAAGGAGAGACTTATTATAAACCCTGTAAAATTATAAATTCAAAGGAAATTTAAGAGAAAGGCCCTTGCATAACAGCGTTTGTGGA